>NW_026731714.1:470000-553361 GCF_028476545.2 Physella acuta | reverse complement strand
ATTTTAAATTTAAACCATTCAAATAATGCATAATCATATAGCATATAACCTTGGAAAAATAGTCTTTTGAAATTAAAAGTTATTCCAAATTTTGTTCACCTAGATTAATGATAAAATTTATATTTTCACACTCGTCGTCACACTTTCTGAACTTCGCCCCTCCTTCTCGTCACAAAAATTGCCCCCCCCCCCCCCCCCCATAGAAATGTGACGTCGTCCTACTTACTTAACTGGCGACCCCTGATGCCACCCCCCCCCCCTCGAACTTTTCATTTGCACCCCCCCCCCCTCAAACTTTCAATTTGGCGCCCCCCCCCTAAGGTCGGCGCCCGGGGACATATGTCCCCCCGCCCCCCCCCCCCCTCGCTACGCCTCTGCCCCTGATGTCGGTTATGAATGAACCCAAAGTATTTGTCCACTGTAACGGTTTACCATTATAAGATCTTATTATTAACGTATTGCATTTTATTTGCTATGTTATAAGTAGTAGATCTAGATCTTATTTTTTTAGACTTAACACTAATTATCAATGAATAAGACCGGGGGTCATCAATAAATGACGTCACGCTTTTTTGGACGAATTTTACCTCCTCCCCTCCCCTACGTCACACTTTGTCACAAAAAAGCCAGTCTCCCCCCCCAGTGGCGTAGCGAGGTCGGGTGTCACCCGGTGCGGCACTTTATGCTGTCACCCCCCCCCCCCCACCCCCAGAGGCATAGAGACCCTTCCCAGGGACAAACTTTCAAATTTTCGATTTGCACCCCCCCCCCTCAAACTTTCGATTTGCACCCCCCTCGAGTTTTCGATTTGCATCCCCCCCCCCTCAAACTTTCGATTTGCACCCCCTCCCCCTCGAGTTTTTTTCTATATATTTTGCTATTTTTGCCTTGGTGTCACCCCCCTAAATGGTGTCACCCGGTGCGGTCCGCACCCCACCGCCCCCCCCCCCCTCGCTACGCCCCCTGCTCCCCCCCCTTCCTAAAAAGGGACAACAGACCTCAGCCTACAACCCCCCTCCCCCCCCCCCCCCCTCAAAGTTGCAGTTGAATTTTTCTTAATACAGCGATATTTTCCCCAAATCTTGTCTGAACTCTGTCAACATTGCGTGTTTTAATCAATTTCTATTACAATTTATTAAAAACAGTTTTCTAAAACGGCTAAAATTCGTTTCTCTAGCATTGTTTTTTTTTTTATAATGCAAAAGTATGACATCACACTATCTGGACACCCCCCCCCCCCCCCCCTCATCACACACGGTGTGTGACACACCGTCACAAAATTACGGAACCCCCCCCCCCCCCCTTTCCTCCGTTCAAGTTTGACGTCAATTATGGACGACCCCTTCCTTCCCTCTCCCCCCCCCCCCCTCTCATATCTGTATCGTAAAAAAAAAGTTTAAAAAAAGTAACCTTCACCTGCGAAGATGCTCGGTCTGCTGACAATGGAATATATAACAATAACCTTCTGACTTTTGAACCAGGTCGGAGGTCATCTAACGGGTCATCAACATACGATCAATAATCAACATGGCTACGGTATCGCCGCTCTACCAAGGTTCCAGGTTATTCCTTTCTGCTTCTGGAAAAACTGGAATTTCTTTGGACCAAGTAAGCACTTTTTTCGCATTTTATACATTTCAGTCTTGAAAGTTCCTTCTAGATAGATCTAGATCTAGGTCTAGAAATCGAGATGCATTTTATTCTGAAAAACTTTATACGGCGTCTTCCAGTCTTCTGGTGTAAAATATTTTTTTTTTTAGTTAGCGGTGCCTACTGCTTCTAATCTAGAATCTAGATCTCTAGATCTAGATCTACTGCTAGACTCTAGAATAGATTCTAGATTTCTAGATCTAGATCTCTAGACTCTAACTCTCTACTTACTAGATCTACTACTAGACTAGATCTAGATCTAGATCTAGATCTAGATTTCTAGATCTAATCTAGATCTAGGTTTTTTTTTAGTCTCTTACTATTCTAGATCTAGATCTAGATCTAGATCTATCAACACTACACTACTACACTTAACTACACTATACTAACTATCTATCATTCTATCTAGATCTAGTATCTAGATCTAGTCTAGACTTTCACTTCAGTTAAGGCCCTAGCTAGGGCCTGGTTAGGCCCTAAGCTAGAATCTACTAGATCTACTAGACTAGCAGTACTACTAGATCTAGATTTCTAGATCTACTAGATTCTAGATCTATTCACTAGAGTCAGAGTCTGGTTAGTTAGTTACTACTCAATCTACGCTCTTTCACTTTTGTTGTTCAAAGTCTCAAGCTAACAGCTCATTTCTAACAAGTTAACAACTCAGTATCTCAACCAACAGGGCAATTCATTGTATTAACTACTATTAACAGTAACTCATAGATCAAATATACAGTTTTTTTCAACAAGAGTAGTCGTAACTTAACTTAGTAAATTTTTAAAATCAAATTCTTAATCACTCTAATGACTTAGTAGACACTTATATTTTAGATTTAATCAGTCACACACATTCATAAAATAACCATAATTTGAGCGTTAATCAACAGTTTTTTGTATGTTTAAAAAGTATAAAATAAATACTATTATTTTACTTACCCCCCCTTCCCCGCCTCCACCATCATGACATCATCCAAAAAAAATCGAATGGCCTCACCCAAGGAGGTGAAGTTTGGCCCCTAAAATATTGGGAGTATATTTTAAAATTTTTACAGTAGGCCAATTATTAAAAGATGAGATTATAAAAAAAAACTTCATTGTGTATTTCTTCCAGGCATCTCTTCGGGGAGGGGGGGGGGGGGGGGGGGCGCAAACCACCACCCCTCCCCGAAAAAATTCTACCACCCCCCCCGAACTAAATGAAATTTGTATAATTTATATAGAAAATATATACTTTTAACAGTGTTCCCCTCTCCCCCGAAAAAAGTCTACCCCCCCCCCCCCCCCCCCGAAAATTTTAAGTGCCCCCCTGTAGAAAAAAGTCTGGAAGAAACACTGTTTACAAAGTTCTATCACCTTTGTATCAATTGGATGTATTCCTATTTGGTTATAAATAACTGAGGTAAATAAGAAATTTTATTTGGAGGAAAAATCCTAACCTTCTATTTATTGCAAGTTCAAGCTATTTAAAGATTTCACATGAAAATAGATAAAGTTCACTGATATCTTTTGACTAGGACAAGGTGAAGTCAAAATTTATCTTGAACTTGCATCATCTTCCTAGCTGTAGGCCTACTAAATTTGAGGCTGATATAGTTAAATAAAGGTTAGATTTGAATAGAGCTGTGTCATGCATGATTAGTCTGTGTCAAGGCCACAGTAAACATGTGTGTCCTTGTGGGACATGTGTTGTAAGAAATACAACTACACTATAGAAATATTTTTAAACTGTTTGGTCCCAATATGTTGATAATATAGTCAACATTAGTCCAGTCTTAGGCGGAACAGAAATTTGTGTAGACCAGAAATTATGTGATATTGATATCCAGTTACTTCTCCAATATTTACTCGGCACCCAAAGTTATTACACCATATAAATAAAAACTTTTCCTTAATGTTGTTCCATTTAATCCACAGTTCAACTTCGTGGTAGCCCAGTTCACGGCGCTGCTGTTTGGCTTTCTCCTCCGCTACTGGCTGCCTCACAGTGCAGGCAAACCACAATGGAGATCTGTGTATTGCCTGGTGACTGGGCTAGCACTTCTCTGGTTTGTGATTGGATGGTAAGCTAATCCTACTACTAATCCATGTTTTATAGTTGATTTGTCCTCCATTTATTCACAAATGTTCTATTCTTCAATGGGATGGTGTGGTAGAGCGCTTGAGTGTTCGTCCCAAGGTCTTGAGTTCAGATCTTGGTCTGGAATATAGACTGCAGGATGTCCCTGAGCCCACCCAGCTCAGATGGGTACCTGACACATGTTAGGGAAATTAAAAGTGACTGGGCATAGTGGGGACCACACCATCCCTTCATATGCCAAGGTCAAGTGACTTATGGACTCTACTTCATCTGCCCTGTGATGTATCATTCAATGTGAAAGGAGAAACTTTGCTTTTTTACTTTCTATTCATGGGTTGAATGATAGATATTTGATTTATAAGGAAATATCTTGTTTTAGCTAGTATCACCAAAACATGCTTGCTCAGGGCACATAACTGGGCATTGGGTAAAGAGATGATGGGTTGGTCCCAGTGCAACATGACCCATTCCTTGACCTTTGTCCAAAGGAGTACCAAGCATTATATCTCTCCTACAATAGAGCCAGTGAAAAATAGAAGCGCTGTTTAGTTTAGCCACTACCCCATGTTGTGGCCATGTTCTTTAAGTATTCTCTGTGCTGTTTAGTTTAGCCCTTCACATGTTGTGGCCATGTTCTTTAAGTATTCTTTGTGCTGTTTAGTTTAGCCCTTTACATGTTGTGGCCATGTTCTTTAAGTATTCTTTGTGCTGTTTAGTTTAGCCCTTTACACATTGTGGCCATGTTCTTTAAGTATTCTTTGTGCTGTTTAGTTTAGCCCTTTACATGTTGTGGCCATGTTTTTTAAGTATTCTCTGTGCTGTTTAGTTTAGCCACTACACCATGTTGTGGCCATGTTTTTTAAGTATTCTCTGTGCTGTTTAGTTTAGCCCTTTACATGTTGTGGCCATGTTTTTTAACTATTCTCTGTGCTGTTTAGTTGAGTCACCTACATGTTGTGGCCATGTTCTTTAAGTATTCTTTGTGCTGTTTAGTTTATCCCTTTGCACGTTGTGGCCATGTTCTGTGCTGTTTAGTTTAGCCCTTCACATGTTGTGGCCATGTTCTTTAAGTATTCTCTGTGCTGTTTAGTTTAGCCACTTCCCCATGTTGTGGCCATGTTCTTTAAGTATTCTCTGTGCTGTTTAGTTTATCCCTTTGCACGTTGTGGCCATGTTCTGTGCTGTTTAGTTTAGCCCTTCACATGTTGTGGCCATGTTCTTTAAGTATTCTTTGTGCTGTTTAGTTTAGCCCTTCACATGTTGTGGCCACGTTCTTTAAGTATTCTTTGTGCTGTTTAGTTGAGTCACCTACATGTTGTGGCCACGTTCTTTAAGTATTCTTTGTGCTGTTTAGTTTAGCCACTACCCCATGTTGTGGCCATGTTCTTTAAGTATTCTCTGTGCTGTTTAGTTTATCCCTTTGCACGTTGTGGCCATGTTCTGTGCTGTTTAGTTTAGCCCTTCACATGTTGTGGCCATGTTCTTTAAGTATTCTTTGTGCTGTTTAGTTTAGCCCTTCACATGTTGTGGCCACGTTCTTTAAGTATTCTTTGTGCTGTTTAGTTGAGTCACCTACATGTTGTGGCCACGTTCTTTAAGTATTCTTTGTGCTGTTTAGTTTAGCCACTACCCCATGTTGTGGCCATGTTCTTTAAGTATTCTTTGTGCTGTTTAGTTTAGCCCTTTACATGTTGTGGCCATGTTTTTTAAGTATTCTCTGTGCTGTTTAGTTTAGCCCTTTACATGTTGTGGCCATGTTTTTTAAGTATTCTCTGTGCTGTTTAGTTTAGCCCTTTATACATTGTGGCCATGTTCTTTAAGTATTCTCTGTGCTGTTTAGTTTAGCCCTTTATACATTGTGGCCATGTTTTTAAAGTATTCTTTGTGCTGTTTAGTTGAGTCACCTACATGTTGTGGCCATGTTCTTTAAGTATTCTCTGTGCTGTTTAGTTTAGCCCTTTACATGTTGTGGCCATGTTCTTTAAGTATTCTCTGTGCTGTTTAGTTTAGCCCTTTACATGTTGTGGCCATGTTTTTTAACTATTCTCTGTGCTGTTTAGTTTAGCCCTTTACATGTTGTGGCCATGTTCTTTAAGTATTCTCTGTGCTGTTTAGTTTAGCCCTTTACATGTTGTGGCCATGTTTTTTTAACTATTCTCTGTGCTGTTTAGTTGAGTCACCTACATGTTGTGGCCATGTTCTTTAAGTATTCTCTGTGCTGTTTTGTTTAGCCACTACCCCATGTTGTGGCCATGTTTTTTAAGTATTCTTTGTGCTGTTTAGTTTAGCCACTACCCCATGTTGTGTCCATGTTCTTTAATTATTCTTTGTGCTGTTTAGTTTAGCCACTTCCCCATGTTGTGGCCATGTTCTTTAAGTATTCTCTGTGCTGTTTAGTTTAGCCACTTCCCCATGTTGTGGCCATGTTCTTTAATTATTCTTTGTGCTGTTTAGTTTAGCCACTTCCCCATGTTGTGGCCATGTTCTTTAATTATTCTTTGTGCTGTTTAGTTTAGCCACTTCCCCATGTTGTGGCCATGTTCTTTAATTATTCTTTGTGCTGTTTAGTTTAGCCACTTCCCCATGTTGTGGCCATGTTCTTTAATTATTCTTTGTGCTGTTTAGTTTAGCCACTACACCATGTTGTGGCCATGTTCTTTAAGTATTCTTTGTGCTGTTTAGTTGAGTCACCTACATGTTGTGGCCATGTTCTTTAATTATTCTTTGTGCTGTTTAGTTTAGCCACTTCCCCATGTTGTGGCCATGTTCTTTAATTATTCTTTGTGCTGTTTTGTTTAGCCACTACCCCATGTTGTGGCCATGTTTTTTAAGTATTCTTTGTGCTGTTTAGTTTAGCCACTACCCCATGTTGTGTCCATGTTCTTTAATTATTCTTTGTGCTGTTTAGTTTAGCCACTTCCCCATGTTGTGGCCATGTTCTTTAAGTATTCTCTGTGCTGTTTAGTTTAGCCACTTCCCCATGTTGTGGCCATGTTCTTTAATTATTCTTTGTGCTGTTTAGTTTAGCCACTTCCCCATGTTGTGGCCATGTTCTTTAATTATTCTTTGTGCTGTTTAGTTTAGCCACTTCCCCATGTTGTGGCCATGTTCTTTAATTATTCTTTGTGCTGTTTAGTTTAGCCACTTCCCCATGTTGTGGCCATGTTCTTTAATTATTCTTTGTGCTGTTTAGTTTAGCCACTACACCATGTTGTGGCCATGTTCTTTAAGTATTCTTTGTGCTGTTTAGTTGAGTCACCTACATGTTGTGGCCATGTTCTTTAATTATTCTTTGTGCTGTTTAGTTTAGCCACTTCCCCATGTTGTGGCCATGTTCTTTAATCATTCTTTGTGCTGTTTAGTTTAGCCACTACACCATGTTGTGGCCATGTTCTTTAAGTATTCTCTGTGCTGTTTAGTTTAGCCACTACCCCATGTTGTGGCCATGTTCTTTAAGTATTCTTTGTGTGTCTGGTGCCAGGTCACTCTGGGTTGTTTTGGTCCAAGTCACTGTCTGCTACACCATGATGAAATTCTTCCACCATAAATTCATGCCACTGTAAGTATTTATTTGTTTTATAGTTACGTTGCTGTGCTTCCTGGTCCATTAAAGTTGGTGGGGGGAGAGGACTACAGAGTGTTTCAATTCATTTCAGTTTTTCAACTGGTTGTAATCTTTAATGTAGCAGTTAAATTGTAAAGCAAATCAAATGGTAGTGCAGTGTAATATTACTTTTGTTGAGCTATTTTAAACTGTAAACTTGATGTTATTTGGTTAACATGAAACTCTTAAGATCCTAATCAGCTGTCAGCTCGACATCCTGATAACTAATTTAGATTTCATAGAATGGTAAAGATCCTGGTGCCCTCTGTGTTGGGTTATTCAGGTCATCATGACCTTACTGGTTCAAAGGTCAACCTAGTTCATGTGATGCTGATTACATGGAATGGCCTACATTGTTGTAGATTACTTCACATAAAGTTACACCCTACAGCTTATGAAATGTGAAGTACATTAATAACACCTAAGTTCTAACTTTCTACTGTAAATGTATGAAAACGGGTGGTAATTTAGTATTTTGTTTCACCTTGTTTCAGAGTTGTATTTTTCTTTGCGCTGGGCTATATGCTGGTGATGTATGTGCTAAGAAACCAACAGAACTTTGACGACCTCTGTTACGATGCTACATAGTGAGTTTTTGTATCAAAATCTGAGGTTCACTAATTTAATACATGTACACAAAAATATAACCTTCCCTTTAAAAGGAGTTTTTACAATTTTGTGTATTTAAAGGATATTTTGTTGTGCTGAGCATCAATGGCTTTGGCATGGATTTCCCCCCCCCCCCCCCCCCCCCTACCTGTTTCACAAACCATTTACACAAATAAGAATCAGTAATTCAGTCAGAAAAGTTTAACTGAACATATCCAGTTCAACCATTAGTTTAACTCAACACCTCAAGTTCAACCATTACCCTTCTCGCAGCCCGCTAATGATTACCACACAAAAGGTTACTACTCTGGCGTTTAGCATCGGGGACTGGAAAGCTCTACAGAAAGGGAAGAAGATGCAGGAAGAGAGAGTGAAGTGGGCTGTCAGGTAAAAGTGTTTGTCAGTAGTCAGTATGTGGTCAGTTGAGTCCTTGTCAGTAGCCAATGTGTGGTCAGTCAAGTCCTTGTCAGTAGTCAATGTGTGGTCAGTCAAGTCCTTGTCAGTAGTCAATGTGTGGTCAGTCAAGTCCTTGTCAGTAGTCAATGTGTGGTCAGTCAAGTCCTTGTCAGTAGTCAATGTGTGGTCAGTCAAGTCCTTGTCAGTAGTCAATGTGTGGTCAGTCAAGTCCTTGTCAGTAGTCAATGTGTGGTCAGTCAAATCCTTGTCAGTAGTCAATGTGTGGTCAGTCAAGTCCTTGTCAGTAGTCAATGTGTGGTCAGTCAAATCCTTGTCAGTAGTCAATGTGTGGTCAGTCAAGTCCTTGTCAGTAGTCAATGTGTGGTCAGTCAAGTCCTTGTCAGTAGTCAATGTGTGGTCAGTCAAGTCCTTGTCAGTAGTCAATGTGTGGTCAGTCAAGTCCTTGTCAGTAGTCAATGTGTGGTCAGTTAAGTCCTTGTCAGTAGTCAATGTGTGGTCAATCAAATCCTTGTCAGTAGTCAATGTGTGGTCAATCAAATCCTTGTCAGTAGTCAATGTGTGGTCAGTCAAATCCTTGTTAGTAGTCAATGTGTGGTCAGTCAAGTCCTTGTCATTAGTGAATGTGTCCTATCTATCTTTGACTAACAATTTTATTCTGTTTTAAATCTAGTCCTATCTATCTTTTAACTAAAAAAATAAAATTGTGCTCCTACATAGATTTTAATTTATAATTGTTTGGGGCTAAAAAGCACAAACACATTTTTTGGTTAGAAAAAAAATCCGGTCTGTTTATCAGCTTAAGAAACATTTTTTCTTTCCAATTTTTTTAGTGAAGTCCCTTCAGTCCTAGAGTTTCTTGCCTTTATGCTGAGCTTCCAGGGTATTTTAGCCGGCCCATTCTGCCATTACAGTATGTTCAGAGCTTTTATAGAAGGAAATACAAAGGAAAGACTAGAGGTGAGGTGACTCATTTGTTCAGACATGTTCATGTATAAGTCTGATGGGGTGACTCATTTGTTCAGACATGTTCATTTACAAAATATCTCTTTGGGATGAGAAAATTTTTTATTGTACTTTTTTTTACTATGTATTACAATTACATTTCACTTAATTAGTTTATGCTTTTACCTCATGTCATTAATTATTGAAATGTTTCTCTAACTGAATTGCACAAATACTTTACAGAAAAGCAAAAATGCTGTTGAGTACTTGGATGATCCTTCGTCAGTAATGGTAGGGTTTGTTGCATATTATGGCTTGTTATGCCTTAGTCCACGATACAGTAGTTTTTTTAGTGCAATGTGTTACGTGGGTGTCAGATTTTAGATGTTATATTTTTTAGATATTATATCTCAGGATTTTATATAAGGTTTTAGGTGTGTTAAGAATTTAACTAATTTAAGTGTGTCAGGCTGATGTTTGCTTGTGTTTTATGTGAATGTCTTTTAAAACTTTGTGAACTTTTTTTTTTCCTCACCTGACAGCAAGCAGTGGTGACCAAGATCCTAGCTGTGTTTCTGTGGATTTTTGTGACAGCATGTGTCAAGCCACATTTCCCTGATTACACTAATGTTGGTGGGTCTCATTTACTTTAAATAACAACTCATATCTTAGTTTTCTGAAACGGTCATTAAAAGAAAAAAACTTTCTGTCAAAATTGACGTAACCAAATTTGTTTTTTATTTCCAGATCCAGAGTTTATAGCCAACAATAACTTTGTTGTGCGCTTAGGTTACCTGTACATATCTTTGTTCTTGCACAGATCCAAATACTATGTGTCCTGGATATTAGGTACGTTCAGTCAGAATACTTGTGTTTTGGTATAGTTATCTGTGATTATGTCATGTAGTGGGTCACATGTGTGTGGTGGTTGTTGTGTCTGTTATATAATGATACAACTAACAACTAAGTTGATGTGTATATGTATTATTTCAGCTCTAGCAGTTTAAAATTTCTTTGGTTTAGAGGGTATTGTGTCTGTTATATAATGCAGGGGTGCCACTTTTCCGGGATATCCCGGATTTCCGGATTCGAGAATCATATTTTTTTCCCTTTCCGGATTCGCAAGATTTGAGTTTGAAAATTTCCGGGTTTGCATTTTTAAAAAAAATTTAGATCGTTTTAAGCTTGAAAATTTTAGCATTGTAAAAATCGTTTTTATCGTCAACACTCCCGCTAATAGCCTTTTCCGAAAAAAAAATGAATAGTAAATGACGTCAGCAACAATCTCACGCGTGCGCCAAGGACCAAATAAAAATCAGCTGTATCAGATGGGTGAGGCTGTAGACGAAACTTTTTGATGTCATTCGTGGTGTGGTTGTCTGGCTATTTATGACGATATGGGTTGGGGGTAAAACTCGCATTATTTACGTGATGTCAGCAATGGGATACCGCTAGGCTGTGTAATAAAAACAACTAAATCCTACAAGTACTAGATCAAGCTCACTAGCATCGCCGATGGTCTTTAAAAAAAAAAGAAACCGAAAGATTTTGCTCCGATCAAAAAAAAAAATATTTTTTTTTGTATTTGGTATTACCAAAAGAAAAGAAAAAAACTATTTGAAGGACTATTTTATGTATTTTTACCACCTCTTACCCGCTTCTTCAAGGTCGCGCTGACCGTAAGACCTACGTCACGAGACCACGCAAACACAGTCTGAGTCGTGTCACTCGGTCAAGGCAGTTCTACAAGTACAAGCGCTGTTTAATTTTAACGTGGTTATTTTAAATAAGGGCCTACTTCTAGATTCAAGAAAAAAAAAACTAGAACTGCATCGTTTTATATCATTAAACAAAATATGTAGGCCTGCTATAATTTAGTTACACAATCTAGCAGAGGCGTAGCGACCCTTCCCGGCGCCCGGGGACATACTTTCAATTTGGCGCCCCCTTGGGAGCAAATTTTCGATTTGCACCCCCCCCCTCGAACTTTTCATTTGCACCCCCCCCCCCCCCCTCAAACTTTCAATTTGGCGCCCCCCTAAGGTCGGCGCCCGGGGACATATGTCCCCCCCCCCCGCCCCCCCTCGCTACGCTACTGCAATCTAGCAGGGTCTACATCTAATTGTTTTTTTTTACTTTGGTAAAACGTCATTGAAATGTTTAAAAAACCTAACCTTAAATTTTAAAACAGAATAAAATTGTTAGTCAAAGATAGATAGGACTAGATTTAAAACAGAATAAAATTTTTAAAACTTCCACGATATTTCTTCACGTCATCATGTATATCAATGGTGGGGGCGTTGGGGTCGTTCATAAATGACGTCACACTCGTAAGGGGAGGGGGGTTCGTAATTTTGTCATGAGGGGGAGGGGTTCAGATGGTGTGACATCACACTTTTGCATTATCCAAAAGCTATGTTAGAAAACGAATTTTAGCCGTTATTTCGCGTTTTAGAATATTGTTTCAATAAAGTGTAATAGGAATTGATTAAAATACTCTATGTTGACAGAGGTCAGACAAGATTTTTGGAAAATATCGTATTTTAAGAAAAATTCGACTGCAATTTTTAGGGGTGGGGGGGGGGGGGGTGTAGGCTGAGGTGTGACGTCATTTTAGAGGGAGGGATCTGGCTTTTTGTGACAGATATGTGACCGAGGGGAGGTGGGAGGTAAAAATCGTCAAAAAAGCGTGACATCATTTATGGATGACCCCATTGGTGGTTGATTGGGAAAACAGGGTTTTAGGTTTTTGTTGTGGCTGTTAATAATTAAAGCCTTGAATAGCTACAGTAAGTCAACCCTGTATTTTAATACAGTGACAATCTTATTAGGGGTCTGCATATAGTGCGCTTATTATTCAATAACAAGACATAGAGGTTAGCAATTGGCTGACTACACACTTTAAATCAAGCTAGGAAGTTCTAAAAAATTAAATACAGTAATGTCATAAAAGCTGGCTGGGAGGGGGGGGGGGAGTTCTACAATAGCACATTATGGGGTAGGCCTAGAGATGGGTGGGACTAACATTGTAAACTAATTTTGTTGTAAGCACAATCCTTTAAAGATTAATTTTTATTTCAAGCTTGTTACAAAGAAAATAAATCCATTTTAAAGGAATGTAAATTGAACATAATATGAATCAAATGTCTCAAAAAATAATGAAATAATAGTCCATTTTATTTTGAAATTCCGCACGAAATTAAGTTTCAGGGTTTCAAAAATTTCAAATTTTAGTTTCAGGATTGGTAAAATTTTGGGATTCATTTTCAGGATTCACTTAGAAAATGAGTGGCACCCCTGTATAATGATAAAACTAGCTATGTATTACTTCAGCTCTAGCAGTTTAAAATTTTCTCTGGTTTAGAGGGTATTGTGTCTGTTATATAATGATAAGACTAGCTACAGAGTTGATGTGTAAATTTATTTGTATCACTCCAGCTGATGCAGTTTACAATTCCTCTGGTCTCGGGTATGCAGGCAAGGATGAGAAGGGGAAACCAAGGTGGACTGCTATGTCTAATGTTTTTGTATGGAAAATTGAGGTAGGTTAGCTTCAAGTTGGTGGCATTCCATAATTTTTGAGAGGGCAACTTATTTTACTTGAACTGGAATGAATGATTTAGTAATGTAATACAATGAATTGAATGAATTAGAGTTGAGTTTGTGACACTTGGCTTGATGTATCTGCACAGACTGCTACAAGTTTAAAGGTGTATTTGGACAACTGGAACATCCTGACAACACACTGGTTGAGGCATGTGTGTTACATGCGTGCTCCCTTCCTCAACACACTGCTGACCTTTGTCTTGAGTGCGCTGTGGCATGGTCTATTTATAGGCTACTACATCACTTTTGTATCCGCTGCCTTCTTTGTGGAGGCTGGTAGAAAGGTGAGTACAGGCTGCTGGTGAGGGGCAGATGGTGCCCTGTCTTAGTTCTGATGGGCAGATGGGGCCCTGTCTTAGTTCTGATAAGTAGATATAAATATTAAGACACCCCCCACCCCCCCTTTTTGAAAACATGTTATCAGCAAAGTGAGAGATGTGGCATTTTTTTAGGCATTGGGCAGACAGAAAAAAAAATCCTATTTCACACTTTGTCTTGGCATTCTAATAGAATACATTTATTCTTTCTAGAAAATTCCCCAACTCAAACACCCCACTTCTTAGCTAGACAAGAGAGAAAAATTAATTTTCCTATGTTTTAATTCCTTTAATTCCTCTGGTATTGAAACCAAAATACGTTGCACTAGAGCGGCCACTGACATTTATAACTTTCACTGCATGTTTTCAGATCCGCCAAAACATCCGTCCATTGTTCCAGACTTCCAAAGCCTCCAGGTTTGTCTACGAGGTGCTGACCTTCCTGGGTACCCAGTTTGGCCTGAGCTTCCTGGTCTTGTCCTTTGTTATACTGCACTGGGAGCCGTCCATTAGGTTTCACAGGTTGGTTTACTCTTCAAGTATTTTGTCTCATTTTTTTTCAAACATTTCAAACACCCATTTGCAATAATCCATAAAGTATTTGTTTTTTAGTACTAGATTAGCCATTTTATCTTTTTATTGTTAACGAGCCGGCCGCGGCATAACATACGCCGCTATTTAGTTGTTTTTTCCTACTTTTCAGTAATTCATAATTTGTGAATTCGACAGTACCAACGCTGACACTGAAAATATTTCTTTAAAACACTATAAGTAGCTTGTTAAGGACCATAATCCCCCCCCCCCCCTTCCTTTCCCCCCCCCCCCCCCCCCCCCAATGTTTAAAAACGTTTCAAACTAAATTATCTGCCCCTAATAGCCGTCACTAAACCCGACTCCACGAAGGTAAACATAGCGTGAACCACAGCTCACTAAGACCATGTAGGGGTGGGGATGGTAGGGAGCGTGTTTACAGCTTGTTTTCTAGCGTCTCCCAGAAGAGAATTATATATAGATAGAACTTCGAACAAGTATGTGTGTAACAGCCATTAAAAACTATTTTAATGTTATGTTTAGCATTCCTGGTCTTTTATCCCTCCTGTTTAAAACCAAATATCCACAGGTCTGGTAGAATTATTTCAGTATTTTGACAATGTTTTATCTTCAGTTCCTTCTACTGGTTCTATCATGTCATGGTGGGGCTGGTGTTAATTACACTGCCGTCTCGGAAAAGTTCCCGACCAGAGCCGGCCACCTCAACTGTCGACAACAATCATGAGAAGCTTCCACAGGAGCCATCTAAAGAGAAGCTTGCACAGGAGCCATCTAAAGAGAAGTCTCCTCAGGAGCCATCTAAAGAAGCTGAAGATGGCATTGGAGATGGGGAGAGGCCTCGCAAGCGAGATGTTATGTTTGTTCAAAAGTCTTAAATTTATAGTTGCTTGCTCTGAAATGTTATTTTACGATATTTAATTGGTCATCAAAGTGCTATGTATTATACTCTGAACTAGAGGACTGTTCATTCACTCATTGTTTTACATTAGTCATTTTTGCCAGATTTTTAAATTTAAAAAATGCTGATCATGTAGGCGAGTGCGGGGTAAAGTCAAAGATCTGGATATGCTGAATGTCAGTAAATGTGGTATGCCCATCTGCTTAACATATTTACTAATTAATAAGCTTGACCTAACGATTTGTGATCTGAAAAACCTGCAGACCTCATGTGGTTATGTTGATATTTTTTTCTTGCGTTTTTGTTTTTATCTTTTTTTACCAAGTACCTGTTTATTTACTTTAACCCCTACCCCCCTGGATTAAACTTACAGGGTCCAGCAACAACTTGTGTCAAGTTCTCATTGTTTTAACCCTGTATTTACCAGATTTTTTTTATTTGAAAAAAAAAAGTCTTCTTACTTTGAAAAATATTATCTTCTAACTTTATTTGAAAAATATTATCTCCTATCTTTGTTTGAAAAATGTTAACTTCTGTGTGTTTTAGTTTTGGATTTCATCTCATTGATGATTATTTTAGTGTTTTTTACTTTTTTTCAAAACAAATTTGAATCTGTTCTAATTCTTGAGCATGTCGTTCCTGTTGTTGTTTTAGGGAACGGCTTGTTCCTATGCTTGTTGTTTTAATTTTGCTAATTAAGTATATAATGTTAGGTTGTTGTTTTTAAAACGTTGTCTTATGGTTACCAGATTTTAATTGTTGCTTTTTGTGAACATTTTTTTAATATTTCAAATGAATCAAGTCAACCAAAAAAAAATAACAGTGTCTACCAAGTTTGTAAACAAGATCCAGATTCCTGATCTTCCTGTGGCTTATGACCTGACAAAGTTGTAATCAGCCATGTTGTTACAATGTCCCATCTATTTAAACTGCTGTTTTATCAGGTGAATGGCAATTGGTTGTGTGATGATTGTTTTTTTTTAAAGGGTTAGTGTTAGTTGCAACACATCTTATTCTACTTGCAGGGTTAGGATTAGTTTTAGATTTTTAAAAATTTCTTGCACGTGACAGTAAATGGGGGGGGGGGGGGGGGGAGCGGTAAGAAAAAAAATAAAAATTACATATTCTTTTCTTAAGTGGCTAAGTTTCTATTTCCTGGAACCACACAACCCTAGAGTCTGGGAATGTTTGTCAGTTGTTTTTATTTTTAGCACATTCCATCCATGATTTTGTTGTGAGCCGAAAGATGTGTGAACTTAAATTATTGATTGAATTGTGGCTGCCGCAGCAAGGGAAATAACTTGTAGATTGGGAGAACTGTGGCTTGTTCATCAGCCTGCTGTGGTCCACAAGTCACATGACTATTGTTTCCACCATATTGTTTTCATTGCTGGTTAAAAACTAGGAGTCAGTTTATAAATATGTGGAACTAGATGTACTATGGCTGTATTTCATTCAAGGCTGTCATTGTAATTTTATTAGTGACACCCTAATACATAACGGACCCTACTCACTTCTAATGTTAAGAAATCACTTATTAATATTTCAATTAAATTTTTAGAATAGGAAATTATTTAAGGTGTTGGCTGAAAGTTATATGAAGTATTTTTTAATACACCCACATCCAAAACTACATGTGAATTTTTATTCAGTGTAAAAACAATTTTCAAATTATTTTATGAAGATTTTTATGTTCAGTATTTAATTATAAGTATTATAATATAAAAAACCGCTGCTTAAGCCTAATTAAGTGGAACAATACAATTTTCAAACCATTGAACTTGCTTGTGCAATAATTAACACATTTTTACTGTATAGTCAGGTTTACCATCTTGCATTGTCTCGACCTAGTACTGGTGATTTTTTTTTTTTTTTTTTTTTTTTTTTTTTTTTGTTAATACACTTATGTTTAATATTTTGTTATATTTCATGTCTTTGTCTTTTACTTTTAGACTTTGATTTCTGGGAATTCAGCTTCATTGGAATTTTTGTCAGATTTTAAAAATCTAATTGATACTTATATATCTGTTGCTAATTTCATATTTTTAAAATTTGGATAATTGTGTTATTGTTAACTGTTAGTCTATGGCCACTACTTCCATTTCATCTATGGTGTATGTGATTAATGATGGTACATGAAGTTCTTGTGATTCAGTGATCCGACCTAGTAAGAAAATATGCTCCACCTTTTTAAAAAGTTCTGCAAAGTAAAATGAATCATCCTCTGCACTGCAAAGAATGAATAACTAGTGTAAACCTATTATTTCTTTAAATGTCATTTTTGTTTTGTAGTAATGTTCACTTTTCGTTAGTGAAACTGTAGCTCCTTAGCTATAAAAGAAATGTATTAATACCTTTATATTTTTTCCTTTCAAGTGTTTTGATTGGCTGAAATGTGCTATCCATGCTAATAATTCCAGTATTTTGATTGGCTGAATTTTTGTGTTGCAAAGTATAATTTGACTTACCTAAATTCCTTTCACATCACTCCTATAATCCAAAAGACTTATATATTTATTACAAACCCACCTGTACAATTCTAGCTCCTATAATCCAAAAGACTTACATATTTATTACAAACCCATCTGTACAATTCTAGCTCAGCCGTATTGGCCCTCTATATGAAACAAGATTTACTTTCATCTTGTGTGTGTGAGTGTGGAGAAACTCTAGTTCACATATTTATATTTGAAGTCAGGAAGCTTTGGAATATTTTTTCCTTTAGATCTCACATGTTTGTTCATCTAGATCTATGCCCTAACTAAACAATGCTCATTTCTAATTTAAAATATTTATTATTATTTAATCAACATTTTTTTTTAACTATTGTTTTTAAATACAAATCTAGCCAAAGAGTTGTGAATTTGTTTTACAGAATTAAAATCATGGTATTTTAGTTAGCTAGTATTTTAAACAAATTTCTTCATTTCTTGTACCAAATAGTTGTATTTTTGTAGCCTAACTTTTCAAGTTATTTTAATCTTTGTTAAACTGTGTTGATGCCTTGAATTGGTATTTATTTATTGTGCAATTAGATACACCGTTATTATTGCTCAGTAAATTATTTAAAAGTTTAAAAAGGCAGATTTAAAATTTAAATTTTTAAAAATGTTTGTTGCATAGGAATAACTGTGTTGTCTGTAAGTAAGGGAAACTACTCTTATTTTTAAAAAAAAGTTGACCTGTGGGTTTGAAGTTTATAACTATTTACCTCTTAGACACTTGGATAAATGTTATAAATACCCAAGGTAGTTTTCTTCTTATATTTCCCCTCATTAAGTAATATATTGGAGACATCTTTTGTAAACAAGTTACACAAATTGCTACATGGTTAAATGTCCAAACTTTTTATTTTTAATGTCATATTTTAAGACACATTTTCTAATTCTGAATTGGCTTACAAATTTTGAATTTTTGTCTTTAACCCTAAATGTTATCAGATGCTAGACATTAATTCATCAAAACACTTTTACATCCCTAGATAGTGCTTTACTGTGAATGTTTTTCATTTGATTACAATAATTAATTAACTTTCACATTGATGCAAACTTTATTTATTATGTACATAACACAGGTCAACTTTTAAAAAATGCAGTTCCTTCAGTATTATGACCTTTCAACTTAAAGGAGAACATGACTTAAAGGGCACAACCCAACACTGTAGATAATATGAATGGTCTGTGGACACTTGAGTGGCAAATTGCAGGGGAGGGAACCCTCAGTAACAAACTGCAGGGGAGAGAACCCTCAGTGGCAGCATCAGAAATACTGTACAGTTTTCTTCTCCCTCCAACTTAAACTATTCAGAATGAATGGAAATTCAATGAAAATATTAATTAGTAAATCTTTGTAAACACTACTTAAAGAACGTTTATGAGATCTCTGTCTGCAGATGATGTACTAGTAAAGTGACTTTTTTTTTAAAAACTGCTCATGCAGATGTAACCATGACTTAAACATGTGTTGTCCTTAAGTTTTGTTATATTTGCCACTACCAAGTGTTGACCCCCCCTCCCCCCCCCCATAAGGGTATAAGATAAAAATATGACTGCTGCCTGCCGTGTTGGGGTGCTACTCTCTTCCCACATTCAGTCTTTGATCATCTGCTGTCTTGTGTGTTTGAATTAACTGGCAGTGATTGAAACTTTGCTTTAGAATTTTTTTGCTGTTCATTTTTCATTTTTATTGTTTAAACCAAATAAAATAGAATTTGTTATTTTGAATATAAACAGATTGTTGAGTTTTTCAAATGAAATAAAAAATTTCATGACCTAATAGATGGTTGCAACAGTACATGACCTAATAGATGGTTGCAACAGTACATGACCTAATAGATGGTTGCAACAGTACATGACCTAATAGATGGTTGCAACAGTACATGACCTAATACATGGTTGCAACAGTACATGACCTAATAGATGGTTGCAACAGTACATGACCTAATAGATGGTTGCAACAGTACATGACCTAATAGATGGTTGCAACAGTACATGAACTATTAAAATTACTGCGCTTCGCAAATAAAACAGGAATACAACTATTTTAAAAGGTTTATTTCAAATCTGATAAAACTGATTGAAAAATAATATACCATACATTTTTTACTCATCCAAAACACTTGGATAAGAATTTTTAATATCTGTAAGAAGCTTCTCTACATAACAAATAATATCACAGTGATAATCATCAAGTTAAAGCTTTAAAAACTTCAGCCATCAGTAATGGGGAGCTTCAAACATCTGATTGTCATTAAAATTTTTTGACTTCAGAGCTCACACTTTAAAGTGTGGATCAAAATGCTTGAAAGGACAAGCTTTATTGATTCCCATAAACTGGGTCAAGGTAATAGTGTCTCAAGTTGGTCAAGGTCAAAGATAATAGTCTATTAACAGGGTCAAGGTGAGTGACACATCTATCAAACCTTTGGCTGCTATTATTCTTTAATGAACAAAACCTGATTTCTATTTTTAAAACTCCATTTGTGTATGTTTTTGTCACGCAATGTTCTTAACTGGTTTATTAAAAAAAAAGATTTTAAAATATGTATATATAAAAATTATTATCTGAAAGACTGTTCAACGCCTATCAACAAAATACAGTATAAGCTGTGGCCTTGAGGACTAGTGTATTCTACTTCCTCCCCCTGGCAAAAAATGCATTTCAACTTCAACTACAGAAAAAAAATTAATCTAACTATCGCCATTTCTGCAGTTATGCTGTAAATTAAATAATTCTATAATAAAGGCAACATCAAAATGGAAAAAATAACAGTTGCGGTGGGTGTGGTCACAAGGTCTACTTCTGTCTGTCTCTGGTAGCTGGGTCTCGGAGACCGTCCAAGTTCTCTAAGGGATCCTGTACAACATTGTTTGTCAATTTCACCGAACCAATGGTGAAGTCTGGCTTGCCAGTTCTGTACTTCTCGTAGTGAACTGTCAGCATCTTTCTGTCTGTCATGCAAGCCTGTACGACAGGGTCTTGCCACATCCTGTCCACCCAAGCCGTGATGTGCGGGTACTTCAATGGGCAGATGGTGAAATCTGAGGACAATTTACCAAACGAGTGAAAAATGGGAAAATAATCGGAGAGTTTAGAAATCAGAAAATTAATAGAGGGTTGAAAATTAAGGTAAATTATTTGAAGGTTGTCTTTAAAAAAATTGTTTACTAAAAATTTCTAATTAGCTACTTAGCTAGTATTTTTAAATTCTAGATATAATGAATGGAAACCTGTCTCAACAATCTCACACAGCTAACTGTAAACTTTAGTATATTTGTATTGTAATAATTTAACTGTAAACTTTAGTATATTTGTGTTGTAATAATTTAACTGTAAACTTTAGTATATGTGTGTTGTAATAATTTAACTGTAAACTTTGGTATATTTGTATAATCAACCAACTGTAAACTTTACTTGTGACATCACAAAATCAACCAACTGTAAACCTTACTTGTGACAGTCACAAAATCAACCAACTGTAAACCTTACTTGTGAGTCACAAAATCAACCAACTGTAAACTTTACTTGTGACATCACAAAATCAACCAACTGTAAACTTTACTTGTGACAGTCACAAAGTCAACCAACTGTAAACTTTACTTGTGACATCACAAAGTCAACCAACTGTAAACTTTACTGGTGACATCACAAAATCAACCAACTGTAAACCTTACTTGTGAGTCACAAAATCAATCAACTGTAAACTTTACTTGTGACATCACAAAATCAATCAACTGTAAACTTTACTTGTGACAGTCACAAAATCAACCAACTGTAAACTTTACTTGTGACATCACAAAATCAACCAACTGTGACATCACAAAATCAACCAACTGTAAACTTTACTTGTGACATCACAAAATCAACCAACTGTAAAAGTGACATCACAAAATCAACCAACTGTAAACCTTACTTGTGACATCCTTCAGCATGGGCATCCTCTCAAACCACGGCCAGATCATGTAGTCAGAGAACCCGACCTGCTCCCCATGGAAGTAGGGCTTGCCCAGCTTCTTCAGGTAGCCGTCCAGCACCTGGATGTTCTCCTCCAACCTCCTGCTCTGCTCTGGGTCGGAGTAGCCGGACCACAACAGGCTGTAGAATGCTGGGATACCCTAAAGAAATAAACAACATTAGGCCTACAGAAGACCAGATAACTACTTAACTATAGCTCTGTGACCTTTGTTAAAGTAATATTAGCAGTCTAGAACTTTTTAGTGAGGATCAGTATCAGCAGTATAGAATTTTAAAGTGAGTGAATATTATTTACGAAGTGACTGCTTGGAAGAAGCTTCTTCCACCAGGCGCTATCTGTTCGGCAGAAGATGCAAAATGCAATGACCGAAATGGATGTGCAATTGGCTAAATTTTTTCTTTTATAACTACGCAATGGGATCAATTACGCTTTTAGCTTTATTCTTCAAACAAAAATATCTGTACTGTGTGGTTGAGCATTTGCACTTTGGGCGGGTCGTCAGGGGTTGAGGGTTTATGGTATAGTTATAATATATCTGGCAAAGAATTCTATTTTATCAGTATAAAATAATTTTTAAAATTAAAATCTATTCAAATCTAAAATTTAAGTATTTATCCCTGTCCCATCAAGACAAAACATAGGCCTAAACAGCGAACATGTAGATGACAAGAAAGACCAGGTCGTTGTAGAGCTGTGCGTAAGCGAATCTTTTTCTGGTTAGAATCGGCCTATTATTTGTTTAGTTTTATCAACCCTCATTATGTGAGTACAGTGTACAATCAATAATTTCCGTCAGCTGGCAAACGAATACAAGTGTGAGATTCAGTCACAACAAAATAAATGCCCTACATTAATTTTTTAAAATATAAACAGGTCTTAACTGAATATCATTGAAATGTTTAGTTTCCTTAGAGATTTAAACAGTGGCCTACCTTTTTTGTCCAGTGGTTGAAATAAATCTTCTCATACGCTTTTACTAAAGGGTCTGTTGCATATAGTGGTGGCTCTGGGAAGATGTCATCTAGGAATTCTGTACGAGTAAAACAAACGTACAAATTATACAAACAAATTCTACAATAGCTATGTGTGCCTAGCAACCTTGAGTTATCTTACTACCTTTCCCACATTTAAGGAACGGGAAATTCTCAATTCTACACTTGTGTTAGCATGACTACAAATTTTTGCTAGTATTTTAGATTCTAGATACTGTTGAAAAAAATGTGTGCCCTTCCACCCTACTCACACATAGCTGTGCCCACATTTTAAAAACAAAGCCTAGAAACTCCTATGCTATTTAAAATGTATTTTACAAAAACCAGACATGACTTACCTGCGGTCACTAACGACTCGTAAATATGTCCCCCCTCGTACACAACAACTGGCACCTCCCCAGAGGGATTCAAGTCAAAAAACCAATCAGGCTTTGTATTCAGATCAACATTAACAAGATCATACTTAATGCCCTTGGCTGCCAGAATTAATCTTACCCTCTGAAAAACAAACATTAACAAGATCGTACTTAATGCCCTTGGCTGCCAGAATTAATCTTACCCTCTGAAAAACAATCAGTGGAACAAAGAATGTTAAAACCCTGTGCTAATAATACTTCAGGGAAATTATAAACCAAAACACTCAATCACAATCTTGTCTTACTACTATAGACGTAAACATTCAATACTTGATGGAACAGTACTTTAGCTGGAATTAAATTAAGTGCATGGGTACATATAAACAGTACTTCAATTAGAAGATGGAATTCAAACTGAAAAATAACCAAGTTATTCCTCTTATTCAAACTAGATAGTAAAGAACAAAAAACCTATATTTTTTCACCCATTATTCTGGATTGCCATTTCAGTATACTGAACAGGTGATAAAATGATAATCGTTTAAACTATTTCAGGTGTTTTAAAATTAGGTATAATATATTTATAGCCTTTAGCCAGCACTAACCTAAATCATAACCTAAACCGTAAACCTAAGTCTTTACCTAATAAGATTAATCTGGAATCATAAGTTATGATCTCTTCGCTACACACAAGTGTACATATGGCTAATCAACAAGAAAAAACACCATGCTTCCCAACCTGGGCATAAGGGCACATTCTCATGCTGTAAAGTCGCAGAACTTGACCAGGCAAAAGTGGAACCTCAGGCCCACGAAGTTCGTCAGGGTTTGACATACTATTAGATCGTAGGTGCTGAGAGTACGATGGCACCGTAAGCACTGATGGATGAAATTGAAAATATTTTTAAAAATGAATATATATACATATATATATATATATATATATATATATATATATATATATATATATATATATATATATATATATATATATATATATATATATATATATATATATATATATATATATATATATATATACATATATATAACAGAGTGTGTGTTGATGATTATTCCTTGTTGTTGTGTGCTTCTCGTTTCTCATCCTGCTGACAATGCCGACTTTGACAGATAAGCAGAGGCTTAGTGAGGGGGTGGGGTGGCAGGGTACATATATCCCCGGGTACCGACCCTAGTGCCAAAATAAGCTCATTTTAGCTGCTATTTTGACTTATAAATATAAAAATATAGGGGGGGGCAAATTGAAAGTTTGTCCCCAGGCGCCTCTGCAGATAAGTGACAAACTTTGTAATGTGATCAACCCCTTCTGGCAGTGCCTTAATGTGACAGGTGTGTAACCACTTGTGTGTGTATGTGAACATGCCGTTAAGCCGTTATGATGTGGACACCTCAGTTTGAACTAGCTTATCTCTTTCATGTAAAGAATCACACTCTGACTACAAATTCAATAATCACTGTTCCATCAACAACACAAAAATCAAGTCCTCCAAGGTCACAAGACCATGCACTGTACCAGTCTCTATCTCACATTCTACTGACACTGTTCTATCTGTTCAATCGTTCTCTGTGAAAGCTGCACTCTGTGTATGAGCGAGCCTGGTTGCAATCCTCACAACAAACACGCCAGGTCTTCATAGCACTTATGGCCACCATAACCAAGGCCAACCCTGTGTTTTTTCTCTGATCAGCATTTGGTCTCCATTCTCACACAACCTCTGCACACAACCGTTGATTATCTGTCTCTCAGCCTTTCTGCCCATGATCGTTCTCTCTGCATTTCTACACCTGTACTCATATGTAGGATTTCTTTAATATGTACCCAGACATAGTGCATCTCTATATTATACAAACAACTAATATGGTCAGATGTCTGTATGAAACTATTCTATTTCGGTACTACAGCTAAATTCCAATAATAAATTTATAAATTATCTGTAGGCTATCTATAGCCTAAACTCTATACAACCCTAAAGTGAATCTTGGAACTTAAAAACTATTAAACACTGACTTCTTAGGCCGATAAATACTATAAGTAACTATAGTACTATAATTAATAGTTATTAACAAATTTGACAAGAGGCCTAGGCCTATTGATTTAATATTAAAAACTACATAGGCCTATTCACTATTCAAATAAATAGTTTTAGTTTTGTCATTATAATAATAATTAACTTATTAAGTTATTAGGCTAAATTACTTAAAATTACAATTAGGCCTAATAATAACTAATAACTAGCCTATTACTAATAAATAGTATTAAATAGGCCTAAGTAAGTAATGTAATAAATAACTTATTAAATAAGGGTAATTTATCGCTTTAGGTACGTAAAATCGCCCGTGACTAGTAATGTGAAAAACAGGTCACTCCTTAAATTTTAATAATTATTTCACATTTTGAGGAAGATTTATCATTTATGTTTTGAAAAATACAAAATCCTCAGATGCAACTAGATGTCTAGATCTATGCTTATTTACTATAGCAGACATCTTGTTTAAGTTTAATTTTGATAAACTTATAGCGGGAGATTCAGGGGAAGCCACTCTATTTTACAAATGGCTTCTGTTTATATACAAATCTTGCTTGCAAACACTGCTGTTTATTGTTTAAAGTTAATTTCTGGCCTATAGCCTAAAAGTCAAGTTAGCCTAAGTATTAACTAAGTAATATTGATATATATTTATTTAGCCATTGATTATGGTTTATTATTCAGACAGGCCTAGGGCCTATCTAATACTATCTATAATATTTGACACAAATATTTCACAATATATGAATATATGGTAATCTATCGTTTTGGGTACTAAAATCGCCCGCGGCTATTAAAATGTACGAAAACGTTACCTCATTGTCAAGGCTGTAATAGAAGTATATTGTGATATGTTTGTGTCAAATATTATAGACAAATGAATAATAAACCTAAATTAATGGCTAAATATATCAATATAGGCCAGAAATTGACTTTAAACAGCAGTGTCTACAAGCAGGATTTGCTATATAAACAGCAGCCATTTGTAAAATAGCGTGACTTCTGCCTGAATCTTGCGCTTTAAGTCTATAAAAATAAAACTTTAACAAGATGGCTGTTATAGTAAATGAGCATGGTTGCATCTGTTGGAAACATCGCTAGTCTTCATTTACTACTGAAAAGTTTTAATTCAATTGTTTAAAAACAGGTACATAAATGAAACAAGGAAACATTTTTGTATTTTTAAAACATAAATCCTCCTCAAAATGTGAAATAATTATTAAAATGTAAGGAGTCACCTGTTTTTCACATTACTAGTCGCGGGCGATTTTACGTACCCAAAACGATAGATTACCGAATATATGTATATATAGGCCTACTTCTATTATATAATTAAAGCCTTGAAATGAGGTAACTTTTTTGTACATTACTAGCCGCGGCCGATTTTACGTACCTAAGCAAAAGGGCTTTTAGTAAAAGTAAAAGCGATAGACTACCTCTAAAAACTCTAAACTCTAAACTAAACTCTAATCTAAATAAATAATAATTAATTAGGCTAATATAAATTAAATTAGGCTTTTTAGCCGATAACGTACCAGAAAACGATATCAATGCAGAATTAAATGTACGATGTTTTCTAAACAGCTGACTAGATCTAGAACTAAATCTAGTAATAAAGGTGTCTTCTTTAAAACGAATACAGCCTATTTTTGTGAGAGAAATAAGCCGTGAACAGGATGTTAAGAGTTTGTTTACAATTTTGGTATGACTCATTTTCATAGAATTATCCTGGGCTTGCCTTGCTAGGTCTATCCGTTCTCAATGATTCTACAAAAATAACGACCAATCAAAAGTATTTTTGTTTATTTGCAAATATCCGGTTTACTTTTGATTGGTTGTTATTTTTATGAACACAGTGGTAAACATCCGTGTTCCCTATCAGCGGATTCGTGACGCAGCATACTGTTACTGATATTGATTTTTTTTATTATTCCGGAATCAGAATTTTTGCTTGCTCATGATGAATTTAAAATTTTATCTGTAGGCTATTGGCCAGAGTTTCTTCCAGGCAACTCTCCGAAGAAAGTCTACCCCCCCCCCCGAAATAGGCCTACAGTTTCTGTGAGAGTAAACTATAGTTGGCGTCCGACACCTAAGGGGACTTTGAAGATGATCAACTATGGTTGGTTGGGGGGGGGGGGGATTTTGCAGGGACTGTAATTAAAAGGGAAATGTCATATTTTTTCTATTTATTAATGAGCAAAATTAAAGAAAAAAATGTGAAGTTTTTATACAAACTGTGGTTATAATAAAGAGTGTTCGCAGTTGTACAGAATAACTTGGAAACATTTTAGTGATGTGTGATGAATAAAACATCCATCCATTCATCCTTGAGGAGGTTTAGCTTTTTACCACCTTCTTCCACTCAGACAATGAATAAAACAAGCAAGACAACTACTATCTGTGATATTTTATTAACAAACCAATCAAGATACAGTAAACATTTTGTACACAAAAACCTAGTCAGCTGTTAGGGTGGCCCCCACCTATTGGGACAAGAAATCATCAGCAGATAACACAGAAAAAAAATCTGCCTAGTGAATGTCTTAAGGAACAACCACCATCTTGATAATAGTCTTACATCAGTGCAGGGAAAGGCCCTGTGTCCTTTACCTTACAGATTCTTGTTTTCATAGAAACCAAGTTACATAAACTAAAAAAAAAAATGTTCAATCAGTTTATGCCAGGTGTTTGTGGAAAAACTGCTTCATCCTGGAGAAAGCCTGGTCGCGGCAGTCCTTGTTGTAGTTGGGGCCTGACGTGTTGGTGAAGGCGTGGGCGGCTGGGTACTCGTAGAACTCAAAGTCTTTCAAATTGGCGGCTTTTAGCTTGGCTTCAAGGGGGCGATACTCATCAGGGGAGGCAAAACCCTTGGTCTGCGGGATACAAAAGCTGTGTTTTAAATTTAGTCACAAATTTTCATACAACTCAGTACAGTCTCAGGGATTTTTTAAAGTGATTTTGTTTTCTGAAACAATTTCCCTGTATGGTTTGTTAATTTGGTGGAGAGTGAGTTGGTCCAATGATCTTAAATGACAACAGCACTTGGTGTACATTGTGATAAAAACACAAAGAAGACTAGTGCCTATTCTGAGAAGCGACAAAAGATCACTACTGCTTACATAGTGACATGGGTAAAGCAATCACTATTGCTTACACCGACTTCATGCTACCAAGATAAATGCTTACATAGTGATGATGTTGCTAAGATCATCGTTACTTACATCATCTTTCTCAGCAAAGTGACACTGTAGAGGGATCTTAATTTTGGTGACATCACACAGCTCCGCGGAGGGGATGCCATAGAAAGGGACGGAGGCGTCAATCTCTTGCACCAGGGCGGCAGCTGCCATGGACAAGGCCCCGCCCATACAGAAACCAGTCACGCCCACTTTTTTACAACCTTGCTCCTTCAAATACCTGGAACAGATACATTATGAGTCCATGGCTACATACTGTTACACATCAGGTAACATGTTGATAATGGAATGGCTTGGTTGAGGTGTACAGGGTTCAGTTACTAACAGAAAGGCTTGAGTTTAGTTCACAGTTTGAGTCCATAGGACATCATTGAGTCCATAGGACATCATTGAGTCCACAGGACATCAATGAGTCCACAGGACATTATTGAGTCCATAGGACATCATTGAGTCTACAGGACATCATTGAGTCCATAGGACATCACTGAGTCTATAGGACTTCGTTGAGTCCAAACAGTCGCAAAGGGGAGATGACTTAAGTTGGGGAGGGGAAAACAAAGTGCTGACCATACTACTGCTTTATATGCTATGTTCAGAAAAATGAACTCTACTTCATCTACCCATGGACTGTTAGTTCTGAGAGGCAACTTTTAAATATTTACAATTGTTTTGACTAGGATGTATTAGCTGAAGGAGTAGGACAAAAACAACATGTTACCACTAAAAGCAGGACATCTTTGGTCCAAGACTTACTTGGCTGCAGCCCTGATGTCCTCCACTGCCCCCTTCCAGTCCAGCCCACCCATGTAGTGACCAGCGGTTTCGTTGTCCTCCGCCACTTTACCTCTGTACAGGTCAGGGACCAAGGTCACGGCATTGGCCAGACCACAGAGCTCTTTACCACAGTCTTGGATTTGTTGGTTCACACCCCACCATTCCTGTAGGCATCAACAAGACACAATCAGTAAACTAACATCAGTAGGTTCACACAATCAGTAACATCAGTAGGTCCACACACAATCAGTAAACTAACATCAGTAGGTTCACACACAATCAGTAAACTAACATCAGTAGGTTCACACAATCAGTAAACTAACATCAGTAGGTTCACACAATCAGTAAACTAACATCAGTAGGTTCACACAATCAGTAAACTAACATCAGTAGGTTCACACACAATCAGTAAACTAACATCAGTAGGTTCACACAATCAGTAAACTAACATCAGTAGGTTCACACAATCAGTAAACTAACATCAGTAGGTTCACACACAATCAGTAAACTAACATCAGTAGGTTCACACACAATCAGTAAACTAACATCAGTAGGTTCACACAATCAGTAAACTAACATCAGTAGGTTCACACACAATCAGTAAACTAACATCACACACAATCAGTAAACTAACATCAGTAGGTTTACACACAATCAGTAAACTAACATCAGTAGGTTTACACACAATCAGTAAACTAACATCACACACAATCAGTAAACTAACATCAGTAGGTTCACACACAATCAGTAAACTAACATCAGTAGGTTCACACACAATCAGTAAACTAACATCACACACAATCAGTGAACAAACATCAGTAGGTTCACACACAATCAGTAAACTAACATCACACACAATCAGTGAACTAACATCAGTTGATCCACCATATCCACACAACAATGAGCCTTTTGTTCATTATTCTATTATCACATTATAAGATGAACACATTAATGACAGAATCTCTTACCTGTAAGATACCCTGACTGAATGTCTTACCTGTAAGATACCCTGACTGAATGTCTTACCTGTAAGATACCCTGACTGAATGTCTTACCTGTAAGATACCCTGACTGAATGCCTTACCTGTAAGATACCCTGACTGAATGTCTTACCTGTAAGATACCCTGACTGAATGTCTTACCTGTAAGATACCCTGACTGAATGCCTTACCTGTAAGATACCCTGACTGAATGCCTTACCTGTAAGATACCCTGACTGAATGCCTTACCTGTAAGATACCCTGACTGAATCTCTTACCTGTAAAACAATGATACCCTGACTGAATGTCTTACCTGTAAGATACCCTGACTGAATGCCTTACCTGTAAGATACCCTGACTGAATGCCTTACCTGTAAGATACCCTGACTGAATGCCTTACCTGTAAGATACCCTGACTGAATGCCTTACCTGTAAGATACCCTGACTGAATGCCTTACCTGTAAGATACCCTGACTGAATGCCTTACCTGTAAGATACCCTGACTGAATGCCTTACCTGTAAGATACCCTGACTGAATGCCTTACCTGTAAGATACCCTGACTGAATGCCTTACCTGTAAGATACCCTGACTGAATGCCTTACCTGTAAGATACCCTGACTGAATGTCTTACCTGTAAAACAATGATACCCTGACTGAATGCCTTACCTGTAAGATACCCTGACTGAATGCCTTACCTGTAAGATACCCTGACTGAATGTCTTACCTGTAAAACAATGATACCCTGGGCTGATTTTTTGGGATCCCCACACAGAACACCAGGACATGCACCCAGCTGGTTGGCGCTCTCAAACTTGATTTGTTTAGGGGTTGCCATGGTGCTCAACTGTGAAGATCAAACAAATAAACACTGAATACATGCATTAAGTTGACAGTCCAACTATCAACACAAGCTTATACAACCCAATAGATGATAAGCCTTACTGAAAAAAAAAAAGATGTAAAGTTAAAGAAAAAGAAGGGGGGGGGGGGGGGGGAAGAGAAGATAATAAAACATTGATGGTGTAACACAAGTGACCACTTGACTATAGCCTACTACATAGGGCTGTATACACAAGTTAAATGAATAAATAAAATATTTTAAGTCACCACATTATGTAGGCTAAATACTACATTGCATAATTATTAGCATTATTATTCTATACAATCACTGTATGGAAAATGTCTAATTCCAGGAACTTTGTTCAACTAGACTATGTGACATGTACAAGTGACATCATCATTGCTAATGAATGCCTCACAGTACTCATTATATAACAAACTCATAGTAATAGGTCATGGTTTTCCCCAAAACTCCTACTTTAATTAACACTTTTCTTAGAGTTAATTAACTTTAAAAGTGATCCTACAAAAAACTAAGACAAGAGATTTCACAGATTCCAAACACGACGGAAAAAACTCCCGAATGTGTGCCACGACACTTAGCGGTTCTACAGCTGAGCTCTACTGTACCTCCTTCAGCTCGGCCTTAGAAACTTTGTATGCGCCGCGCGGCATGGAGACAACGTCACACACGCAGGAATGTTCTGGTATAGGTCACAAGTCATCAACTCCGCGGCCTTAATGTCAGACACTCGCCTCAACAATTCCCAAATCGCCAGGACCGACCTCGGGCTCTCGGCAAATAATTAGAGAAAAATCTCCCTCGGCTGGGCTGAAATGTTCTATTAGCTGAAGACGAGTTTGGGTGATTGCTGGGGATTAGACACTTGGCAGGCACGCGCGTGGTGGTGGTGGTACGGCTACACACGGAGAAGGATGGTTTTATATACGGGGTCACCACAAGGCGGCTGTACGCGAATGGTGGGCATGTTGGTGACAATGGGAAGACAGGGGGGCAGGTCTTAACGTGAGTAGTAAAGCTGGGCCAATGTCAACAAGAGGTGTGAAGGCCGGAGCTAACACGGCGCTCAACAGGTGACGAGATGTGGGGTCTAGTCAAACATGGACGCCATTAGGGCTTTGTGACGGCTGTAAACAACGGGCCATCTCCAGTTAGATAATTCACAAAGATCAAACATGGACGCCATTATGGCTTTGTGACTGCTGACTTTAAGACTGCTGTAAACAACAGGCGATCTCCCGTTAGATAATTCACAAAGATTAAAGATGGGCTCCATTAAAGCTTTGTATGCATCTGATTTTAAACCGGCTTTTCGTTCAACAATCGATCACCCGATAGACAATACACAATGATTTTTTTAAACGGACTTACATCGTACGTAGGCTTGCATTGGGATGCTTATGTCGTTTAAAAAAAAAGACGGCGAATTTGACACGTGAAAAACTTTATGGAGCTATATATAGTTGGTGTATGTGTTTTTTAGCGCAATTTCCATACTGGACAATTGCGATTATTAACTCGTCATTTCTGGATGGATGGATGGATGGATGGATGGATGGATGGATGTGCGCAGCTTTAAGTCGTATCTCCTCTTCAACGAAGCAATATCAAGGACTAGTTCCAAAAGCAAATATGTTAAGCAAGTTCCGAGGATGATTGTGGGCCAAAAAAATTCCCGGAATTCCTTCCTGGATTTCCCGGAAAAGCCAAAAAAAACTCGAAAAAAAAATGCAGTTTTTTGCCCATATCTCGGCAACCAGACCACTTAGCCACTTGAAACATTTACCAATCGATTCCTGCCATAATTTAGAACAATATTGCTGAAGAAAGTTTTCAAAAATATCCTTTCGTTCGGTCACAAAAAATTAATTAAGGAAATTGCGCTTAAATTGTCACTAGACTTTTTATTAACTTGCTTAGAACAGAATAGACCATAGTCACCAGGCTATATATTGATACGACCAGTACAATCTCGTATTTGAACTACCCGCCCTACGTAACGTTAAAAGACCACATCACGCAATTTACCTCTGCTGTAAAAACTTCAAACAGTTGAACGTAGATAGACGTGTACAGATGAGTGGCAGAGGTTAGAATGGCTTGTAGACATAATATCAGATTTTAGATAGTGGCGATAATTCGTCAAATCAGGATTTCTTTTTCCCTCTATTTGAAACTTTCGGGGGCTGGTAGATAGATTTGCGGCACGTTGTTTTAAATAACGGAGGAACGGGTGGGAGAAATGCCAGAAAGAAACACTGGGTGAAATGCCGCCTACAACATTTATGGGGTTCGTTTCTCGAAATCATACCCAGACCTTTATGTGTGGTCAAAAACTGGTACCGCCGTTAAGGAGGTTTTTGTGACTTTTAACCGTTAGATATTGTGTAGCGGGGTGATCAACATAACGCTATCCCCTGGTCTGTGGTGCGCCACTTATTCCACATCAACAACATCAAGGTCAAGTCGCAACAACAGCGCCAGCACGGTACATGTCACCTTTGACCTCAAGCCGGCATGGTTAGCCTTGACCTGCTTTATACGCCTTGTTTCATATAATAGGAAGTCAGCAAAATAAAAAAATATGGAAGCTACAACAGGCAAACTAACATACAGCCCGGTGTCAACTGTCAGGGTATCCTAGTCGTATGGGCTGCACTCGGTGCTTTTTTAACAAGTACAAACGATGTAGAGTAAGCTTATTTAATTATTAGAGCAAATAGAATACTCTAGATAGATTGTATTGGGGAAAACACGACCTTCTCTGATAGTCTAGATAAAGAGGGGGAAGCTATCAATAAAAAACCGTTTGACAAGATGTTCAGATGCATAAAGTCGTGAATGCATTACAAGCAACCGCATACATAAAACCAGAATTAGATCTGTTATCATAAATGTACGTTGGTTGGCCTAAAAAAGCAATCGCTCAACAAGAACGTTCCTTACATCAGCCAAAACAGCTCAATCTAAGAAACAAAGGTTGTCGGCACAACGCAAAAATAAACAAAGAAACCATCACTCACCACAAAACAAAAACGTCGACACAATGCAAGAAACAAAACCAGCCAACACAAAAAGAGACAGTACTTACAATTTACTGTTAGTTTAGTTTAGCCTCAACCGACACAAGCTTATCTGGCTTTCAAAATGACGACAGGCGAGGCTCGCTATATATAGTGTCACGCTTGGCGCTTTTTCTTTTCAGGAAAATCCCGGATATACCAAACCCCGCGGGCCCCGCTGTCCACCCTCTCCCCCACGCAAATAAAAACACCAAACAACCTATCGATTTACTGCATAGTTTTGCCGGGCCGTGACGGTAGGCGAGGTAGAAAGATTTAGTCCAGTATCAAGCGACGCTGGGCGAACAGGAAAGGATTAGCGACATACAAACGTCACCAGCTACAGGACATATGGATCAGATTGAAAGAAAATCTTCAATGTGTTGGTGTCTACTGTGTGAAGATTGAACTTAAACTAGGACGGCAAAGAATGTCATGATAGACTTCACATTATTTTGTGAAGCGGTGTTTTCAATGATGAGTACGAAAATGTGATGAATACAAAAGTTACATGGTTATTCCCGTCACATACCTAACGTAAACCAGAAATACCATAGCATGATCAATGCTGCTCTTGAAAAGTGATATTTATCCCCCCCCTCCCTTTTCTTCCCCATACCAATCGATAAATGATAAGATCTTCTGAGAAAGTTATGCTACACGAGTTTCTGAGTAAGGCTGAGTCAAATGGGAAAACCAGAACTGAGCGGGAATTCCACGCGTGAGAAGAAAGTACTCTTATTACATGTCGCTGGGAAGGAAAAGTTTTTTTTACATGTCGCTAGGAAAGAAAAGTACTTTTAGACAAGAGGTGGGAGTACTGTTGTTATTTGCAGGGACTAGCAAATATCGCGAGGAAAGTAGAACCTATTGACAATTAGTGTGTGGTAGAGGTGACATGACACACCATTTACAGTGGGAGCTAGAGGTGACACACAATTTTCATATTGTGAGTTAGAGGTGGATGGGCCTAGTACAACGCCAATAAGCTTTCGGTGATCTATAAATAATAATACACCGTAGGGATTGGGAAAACGGGACTCAATTTTCTGACGATGTGAGGGGAGGGCGGGGATGGAGTGTAAAAGAAATGTGATGAGACAAGATTTTTTTTTTTGCGCTTCTGTAAAAAAACAAAAACTGACCGGGGGGGGGGGGCGACGACACTATCAGACGTAGTCTGAGGATGAGGGTCGTGTAATAAAATAACATAAACACGCACAAATTATTTGACGTCTATTCGACAAAAGCTTACAAACAGAATAGTAAACGTAGGTCATTGACTCGTGACCATTGCCACAGGTCAAAAGTTTTAAACCGACGGTAGTCAAGTGAGAGAAATCTACAACAGGTGAGGCAGTGACTCATGACGATATACGCTTGAGTGACCTTGTTGTTTGTGTAGGCTTGCTACACCTGAGTGACCCCCACACTAAGGTCACACACATCCTGTGTCCCCAGCACAGCCAATGGGTGGCTGAAACCTGTGTCTGACCCACGGGCTAAGGGTATGACCCACGGGCTTAGGGTATGACCCACGGGCTTAGGGTAGGTCCGTGAGTGACTGCCCACAGACATCCTGTATCTGAGCCATTCGACAACTAAAATCTGGCAGACCAAGAACTAGCACAAGTGACGTTTATTTATAGTTACATCTAAACCATGAATGGTCCCCCACACCCACAGCTCATGAGGGAGGGCCCTACCCTGTACCTAAAGATTTTGACAAATGATAAAATTTTGCTGAATCACACTTAGCACCCGGAACTGAGGACCTCAAGCTGAACTAACTTTTGAACATCCAATTTGTTGCAACTGGGGGGGGGGGGTAATATTAATGCCAATGTTTAACAGATTCTATGTTAGATTTAGATAAAGTTGAAAGTATCAGGCTATTTAAGGCATGCTATACACTGTATATAGACTTTAGAGCTTACACCTTGTTGGGAACAGATACAGTGTAATAATATATGGACCAATCAGCAGGATGTATCTACCTGCTTAAAATGTTAAATAGGGAAAGTCTTTACATGGTTATCAATGATAGCAATCCTGTTCTGTGTCATCTTCAGGGAAAAAAAGATAAATTCAACATAAGTAACAGCTCTGGTCACCACCTTATCAAATAATTCCCAGAAATGTAGGACTCAAGAACATGCATCAGAACAGGAGCTTTTGCTAGATAATTTACAACGTTCAACACTAAAGGACTTTTAGAATTAAACAATGTTGTACATTTACAAGTATTTTAACAGTATAAGATATTTACCAAACTTTCAACAGTTAACAATATTTACCAAATATTTAATAGTATAGGACAGTTACTAAACATTAACCATCCTGTTATAATGATTTACAATACAAATTTATTGCATTCTCGGTATAGTGTATTGACTTCTAAACAGTTTTTTGCTAAGGATGGTCTGTGAAAAATATGTAGGGTGTAAGGCTATGGTTGATTTTTTTGAACAAAGAATGTATTGCACCAGTTTAATATGGCTTTTAGAAAGTTTTCCATAATGAAAAATCTGAAATTTTAAAACAGAAAATCAATTTTTGCAGACATTTATCTTACTACAATTTTTTTTAACAATATGTATCTATTTGCACTGCTTTTTGCTGAATACTTCCTAGCACATATTTTTTACCCTTTATGTTTAGGTCAAAAGTTATAGCACTATTATCAAAATTATAAATTTGTGAGAATATCTGTAGTCTATATTATTATATATAATAATATTATTATTAATAATATTAAAATATATTAATATTAAAATCTTGCTTCTATCCACCCTAGGCCAGATAAAGAAATATCCTATGTATCATCTTAGGTACATTATTTCTAAGTATTTGAAGAAAAACCTGGCAGGCAACTAGAACCTAAACCCATAAAATGTTGTCACAGAGAAAGAGATTAAGATTAGGTTAGCTATTTGATATGGTAATGTTAAGTCTTTGGGGGACTGCCAGGAAAACTGACAGTGACTAACAAAAGTGGAGGAAGCTTTCTGTGGTGGCCCCATGTGTCGTGGGCACAAAAAAGAAAAGATTATCATGTATGTCAAGACTTTCCAGTCAGTATATTTAAGAAAATGAAATTATAAGCAAGATCTTTTACTAGCTTTCCTGTCCATTTAATTCAAGAAAGTAGGGCCTACTGTTTGTATAACAGACATGTGTCTCATGTTAGGTAAAACAAAATTATATATTTCTTTTAGAGGTAGCTTGCTGCTTTGCAATGGAATAAGGTTAATAAAAGAATTATTTTATTTAAATTTTAAATTTAGTAAGACAACTAACATGATTTAAATACTAATTTAAGAAAAAAACTAACTTAAATATAATTATAATAAATATTACGTCTTTGTATCTACCATTAGATTTAGACAAGATTACATAACAAATCTTATTTAAAAATGTTCTACCATCAGGGCATAGGCCTTAACTCAAAACTGCCACCAGCCTTGCATTCTCTCAAAAGGGGGGTACAGTAATAATAATTCTTAAATCATATGCAATGTTTTTAGTTTTTAAAACATGATTGTTAAACCATGACAGAGTTTTGTAAATATTTATTAACTTCAGATTTGATGTCTTTTGATGACGTCATGGTTTTTTTTAAAGATTTTTACCTCCCACCTACCCTCTGTCACAAAAAGCCAGCCCGCCCCCCCCCCCCCCCCCCCCCCCAAAGACGTTACTTCAGCCTTAAAACATCGGTATTTTTTTCCCTAAATCTCTGCCGAGCTTGGTCAACATAAGAGTATTTTGATCAATTTCTATTACAATTTATTAAATCATTTTTCTAAAATGCAAATGAAAACAATGGTCAAAAATAGTTTTCCAACACTATCTGAATAATTATTGAATAATTGGGTAATCTATCGTTTTAGGTACGTAAAATCGGCAGAGGCTAGTAATGTGCGACAAAGTCGCCTCATTGTTAAGGCTTTAATAGAAGTATGTTGTGATATATTTGTATAAAATATTATAGATAATTGAATAATATACCAAAATCAATGGCTAAATATATCAATATAGACCAGAAATTAACTTTAAACAGCAGTGTTTGCGAGCAATATTTGCTATATACACAGCAGCCGTTTGTAAAATAGAGTGGCTTCCCCTGAATCTCCCACTATAAGTTTACACAAAAAAAAACTTAAACATGATGGCTGCTGAAGTAAACAAGCTTTGTTGCATCTGATGAAAACATTGCTAGTCTTTATTTATCACTGAAAAGTTTTAATACAATTGTTTAAAATTTTTAAAACAGAACATTTTTCTAACTTTTAAAACATAGATCTAAATCTTCCTTAAAATGTGAAATAATTACTAAAATTTAATGAGGCACCTTCTTTTCACATTGTCATTACTAACCTCAGCTGATTTTACGTACCTAACTAAACCTACTAAAGTGTAACTAAAGGGATAGATTACCAATGAGTCCAATAAATATAATTAATTAATACCTAGATCTAGATTTTTAGAGACTAGATCTAGACACTAGAGAGACGTAGAGACATAACGAAAGTTTAAGTTAGAGAATAGACTAGAGTCTAGGGTAAAATCTTAGTTTAGCGTCGTAAATTCGGGCAAAACTAGTAATGTAGGAGAGAGTGCATTAATGAATATGTCATTAAATATGAGTATATTTTCGTATATTTTGATAAAATATTATAAATAATTGAATAATAGATCACCATTTATGGTCAAATCAATTTAAATATCCTGAAATTAATTTTTATCAACCCTGTTCGAGATAGTAAATTTGCTATTAAAAACAGCAGCCATCTTAAGAAAATGTTATTTAGAGTAGCTTCCCTTTCATTTCTATTCGTATGAAAATGTATTTAAATATGATTAATGATTGTCTTGTTGTATAGTCCGTATTACAAAGCATTTTTTTTTTTAAAATTCTGCTCTTTAAAAACTGAATTTCCTAACAAACAACTTTATTAATTCTAGAAGCATTGTGAGATGCAACTTGTATCCATGTTTTAAATCACGTTTTTTTTACTAATGTTTATTTGATCTTACTATTACTATATAGTTTGAGTTTTTCCTTATTGTTTGAATGTTCACTATTTTCATTTCAGGTTTTTCTTTTCATCAATTAGTGATTCTATCGTAACTTATGACATTTTTTACTTCTCTTTACCTTAATTAAACCCCAACCTCCGTCATATTTTTGTTGTCAATGTCACAACAAGTCATAAGGGGTCATCCATAAATGACGTCACACTCGTAGGGGGAGGGGGGTCCGTAATTTTGTGACGATGTGGGGGGAGGGGGGGGGGGGGGTTCAGATGTTGCGACGTCACATTTTTGCATTATAAAAAAAGCAATGTTAGAAAACGAATTGTAGACGTTATTTCGCGTTTTAGATAACTGTTTTAATAAATTGTAATAGTTTAGACAAGATTTTGGAAAAATATCGATGTTTAAAAAAAATTCAACTGCAATTTTGAGGGGGGTTTTAGGTTGAGGTGTGACGTCATTTTAGGGGGGGGGGGGTCTGGCTTTTTGTGACGATGAGTGACGGAGGGGAGGGGGGAGGTAAAAATCGTCAAAAAAAGCGTGACGTCATTTATGGATGACCCCTAATGTAAAAAATTACGCTTCGCTCTGTCTTATCTAAGATCTCTAGCCATAATTTTGACAACAATAAATGTTTGTCATCATTTATATATACAGAGAGACAAAATGTATTATCCACCAGCTTCCCTCTTTAAACATCATCTAAAATAATCAGCCACTCCATCCCTTAAGTGCGTGTTGTCATTATGGTCGATCGCAAGTCTCCACCTGCCAGACACATTTTGGTTATCCTTTGTTGTCAAAATGTCAATATCAAGTACCCAAGTGAGTGATATGGGATTGTCCATAAATGATGTCACATATTATTTGCTACGGGAGTCAGTGAAGATTTGTGACGTCAACTCAGGCGGCTCCGCAATTTATGACGTGTCGGTCTCATGAAAGGAGGTGAACGGGGAAAAATACCTAGGTGGTTGATGGAGAACCTCTATAATGCTTTGTTCAATCAAAATAACGATAAATAAGCATTGGTATACGTATACCTTGCTTAAAACGAATCATCACAAATGTTGCAAGCCTGCTAGTTTAAGACATTTGGCAAAACGGCCTTAACTTAACACATTATCCCCGTCAAAAAGGCTTGCCACCAAATGCCTGCCAACGAATAAGCCGCGTCTAATGCGGGGAGTTAGGAATACGGCCATTAGCATGGGCCGCGTTAGAGCACCAGTAGGCTATCGCGCTTTGTAAGATAACGTAAATACTTAAATTCAATTTCGCTAAACTGCGCGAAAATTTAGTGATGTTCCATCGTTTGAGGAAATTTATTTTCTTCGACTTAAATTGAAATATCATGTTGACTGTCTGGCTCTTAATCTCCGAATATCACTTTTAATGTATCAAGATTCAGAACTATAATTTACTTTAATATAAGTGTCATTTTATCGTTTATTGTGCTTTTTATAAAGCTCAGAGCAGCTTCAAAATCGGACGGCCATCCTGTTTTCACCAAGCTTCTTTTGGAGCTTAATATGGGTAGTCTAGTTCTATACAGTGAGAGCTTAATACCTTTTTAAAGGGCCGAATGTCTCGAGACAGCAAGCTTGCAGAAATAACTACGTACGTTTAAATGGACGAGTGATAGGTGTGTTAGGGGTATAAGCGTCAAAAAGGCAGTGCTTGTTGTTGTTTTTTTTTATATATAAAATTAGCCTAACGGTCGGCGGTACCGGTACATGACGTCACGTGCGAGCGTTAACTCGGTGACGATGTACTAAATGGGGGAATGAAAAAGGTGGGGTTCAAGAAATGCGACTCAGCAAGCTTTTTACATTTCTCGACCCTTCTTAATAGTTCTATCGTCCCCACTGAGAAAATGGAGCACCAATGAATGACGCGTCATACTTCTACAGCTGGTCTTTCTCCCACAACCATCACCTGTTTTCACGGAAAAAAAAACCTGACCCGTCTCCAAAATCACATCGCTGAGTTCTACTCAACCTTTCCCCATAATAAATCACAATTTCTATCTGAAACAATATGTCCATATGTTTGTTCTGTAATAATGGACGCTGTCATTACTATCTTAAGAGCGACGTCATTTATGAGCGATCTCTTATTGATTTGATTACTGCAAATAAAGTGTTCAAAAGTTCGACCTCCCAACAATTGTTGTGGTCTTGGATGCACACTATTAAGTCTGAAAAGGTCTATTAGTCATTCATGTCAACTATATTGAAAAAAAAATTACTATACAGGGGGGTCATCCATAAATGACGTCACCCTTTTTTGACAATTTTTACTTTCCCCCCCCCCCCTCCCCTCCGTCACACGTCGTCACAAAAAGCCAGACCCCCCCCCTAAAATGTCGTCACACCTCAGCCTACAACCTCCCTCAAAATTGCAGTTGAATTTTTTTTTAAACAGCTATATTTTTCCAAACTCTTGTCTGAACTCTGTCAAAATAGAGTATTTTAATCAATTGTTACTATTATTTTATTAAAACAGTTTTCTAAAACGCAAAATAACTCTAAAATTCGTTTTCTAACATTGCTTTTTTATAATGCAAAAGTGTGACGTGGCACCAACTGAAACCCCCCCCCCCCTCATCACACACCGTCACAAAATTACGGACCCCCTTCCCCCCTACGAGTGTGACGTCATTTATGGACGACCCCCAGGCATATATTAAAACAATATAAAACAATCATATTAAACCACAAAATCAACACAAAACACATGCGAATAGACAATTTTTCAAGGGAAACTACTCTATTATTGTTTTTGAAACATGGCCGCTGCTTAAAATTTACTCTTTGTTGTCTCGAACGTGGTAGTTTAAAGTTTATTCCAGGATATTTATGACTGGTTTGGTCTTGGATTGTGATTTGTTATTCAATTATCTGTTCAATTATGTAAAATATGACATAAATATGGCCAAATGAAAGAAATATTCATTAGTTACCTTCATCGCTCATTACTAAGATCTAGCTATGTTGGAATTTACGACGCTAAACTAAGATTTTACCGAGTCTAGACTACTCTAGACTAGAGTCTTTATTAATATATTATATATCAACTGTATCAATTATTGGGGCTATTTTTGTTAACTCAATAAAGAGTAAAGACTGCATTATCTAATCTAGTCTACTAAAGTCTAAAAATATTTAGATCTAGACTCTAGATCTAGAATCTAGATCTCTACTTCTACTGTAAATCAAGGCCAAAGGGCATTAATCCTTGAAATTTTAAAGCGTTCTATTAATAGAAGACCTAACCGCTAACCTACACTACACAATGTCAACATAACTTTCACAATCGAGCACTTAACCATGAGTTATAAAATTTAAGTTTGGTACCACTTGGTCTTAAAAAGCTTGTATGAAACTTATTTGAAAATCTACCTGTTTGTAAATAGCTGCTAGACGTCTAGAAGCTGTCAAATTAGATGAAACAGTAGGCCTAATGCAGAAAGTTACTCTAAACAACGTAGCAGTCGGTAACATGTTGCCAGATTTTTTAAGGGCAGTGTAAATGGTTTATTTAATAAACCCTCAAATTAACATTGGAATCTAGAATAGATCTATGACAATTTTAGGTGATAAGGAAGTTGTAAATAACACACACAAAAGGAAAAAACCCACAAAAATCTCTAAAAATTCACGATTTTGTCTAAAATTGTATTAAAAAGTTAGATCTACATCAAAAAAGCTCAAAATCAACAATAAGTAATTAACCAATAAAATGAACTCTGTTCGTCAGAATAGCGTAGAAAAGTAAGGAGTAGGCCTATACGTATCCATGATTTTCGTGTGTAAAACTACACATTTCAATAATACATAGATCTAACTGATTGTAGTCTTTATTAGCAATGTTAAGTGCAAAATTTGAATGAAATATCTGAAGTAGTTTTTGAGATTTGTATTGAAAAAAAAAACGATATAGTGAAAACGATGAAAAAAAAAAAAATTTTTAAACATATATCTAGATCTACCAGTTATATAAGTTGACATGGAACTTCTTACTTAGCAGTTAGAATAGATTTTAAGCTCTTTTGTATTTTTTAAGTAGCTTATGTATGCTAAATAAATTAAATACGTTCATATATCATTAACTTCTAATAAATAAGCCGTCAAAATTGTCATTGCGTGGATGGCGCCCCCCGAAAAAGTCTACCGCCCCCGAACGAAATGGAATTTATATAGAAAGCATATACTTTTACCAGTGTTCGCGCCCCCCCCCCCCCGAAAAATGTTGTCGCCCCCCCCCCCCCACCTCAGCCTACAACCCCCCCCCCCCTCTAAATTGCAGTTGAATTTTTCTTAAAACATCGATATTTTTCCAAAATCTTGTCTGAACTGTCAAAATAGAGTATTTTAATCAATTCCTATGGCAATTTATTAAAACAGTTTTATAAAACGCGAAATAACGTCTAAAATTCGTTTTCTTCAATTGCTTTTTATAATGCAAAAGTGTGACGTCGCACCATCTGACCCCCCCCCCCTCCCCCTCGTCACACACCGTCACAAAATTACGGACCCCCCTCCCCCTTGTGAGTGTGACGTCATTTATGGACGCCCCTAAGTGTTGTTTTCGAATTTTAAATCTCAGTGTTGTTTTAGAATTCTAAATTGTTAATACTTTTTTTTCCTTCATCAATAATCTTTGTGACCATGTCTTGCGATTTAAAAATTATAATTATGCATACGTGAAATTGGCTTTTGGGCGTGTGTTTTGATGCACACAAACACACACGAACGCGCGCGCGCACACACAAACACACACATACACACACGCACAATACAAACACGAACTCAATCTTAAGCTTGATGGTAAGTAAGCTTTTAATGAATGCAGTATTTCCTGTTCAGTTTGAACGATCGGGTGACGAACGCATCCACGAAAAAATCGTTGAGGTGGAGGGTCTTGTTGCTGAGGAAGTCATACGGGTCTTTGTTGCAGATCCGCAGAGACAGATAGAAGATACAAAACTGACCGCACGTCCAGGACTCAGGGGGCTGGAACGGCTCGACGTTCCGGCGCCATTTCCGGCTGTGTTTGTTCAAGAAGTAGACAAATTCCAGCCGCGGTTTCTGCCCGGCCGGGTCAAAGTACTCCGCTGGGCCGGTGAGTGGGAAGAACGCGCAGACCCAGTGTTCTCCGGGTAGCGTCGATGTGTTGAAGATGAACGCTTTTGGTCTCTGGAAAGCCGGGACTCTGGGTAGCTCGTCTAGCATGTACACGCCGCCAAAGGCTCGCTTTAGAATGGCGTCGCTGTTCATTGCTTTCTCTATCAAGAAGGAGTTCATCTTTAGTAAATTACTTTAGGTCCGTGGGGTGATTTTTAGGGTTTACGTTCAAATATAATCCACCCCAGGAAAGGATAACTCAGGTGAGAATAACGACGACGATGTTCAACAAAGGTGGCATAGATGATAAAGCTCGATGGCAATATAGGTAAAAAAAAAAATAACCACCTATAAAAAAAAATAACAATTTAGTTAGAATGTTTACAAGGTTATTTTTATACGTTTTATTTTATACGTTTCTTCTTCCTTCTTGATGGTAGTTTTGTAATGTTGAACGGGATTTTCTACAACCTCTGTGAGGCGCTAAAAAGGCCGTTGATTCCGATTTAAACCTGCTTTTCTTTTTTTTTTTTTATGTCGGGGTTTGCTTCCATAGTCCTTGTTTATCCAAGAACAAACTAGATTTACGAGGCAACAGTTGTTTCATTTTGTAGCTTTACCGACCCTACCACTGTTGAAATATCGGTATTGTTGGCCAGCTGAGCCGGCTAGTATCCATGTATCTGGGTGGCCTATGTTCATCCTATGTTGAGCACATCATGCTAAAAAATAAACTTTTGCCAACGTTATTAGGCTAATTATATTACCCGCACCATCGTTAGTGTATTCTAGTACACATGCATATCTCAGGGGTAGGTAGGTAAACAACTGCTATATCCCCGGACCCCCCCCCCCCTCCTGATGAAATAGAAAATCATTAACCCCCCCCCTCCCCCCGAGCAAAAGAAATGTATTATCTTTTTGTCTTTTACGATATAACGACCTTGTATGTATGGTAGCACAATTATTTTAACAGGCCTACTAACTACTAGCTGTAACAAGTAACTACCTCACCTCGTCTTCTACACCTCTACGACAAAATGATCTATCTATGCTAATTAGATTCGGTAGGCTACAATGATTTGCCTAGTTATGCACAATCTAAAACCAAAATTTGTAGGCCAATTAATCGTTGATTACATTCTGTTCATTTTGTATAAGTCATTTCATGTTCATTATGAATATGGTGAACGGAAGTTAATGTTTTTTAACCCGACCCCTATGAAAAGCTTCTCACAAATTTAACTCCGTTCACTTAAGCGCTGTTCGTCTCAAGTGAACTATAAATAGGCTACATTTTACAAATATTTTTACTTCCTCTTATATACGAAGTATAGAGAAAGTATTGTAATCGTGCACAAAAATCACTTGAAATTTTAACAATTTTCACCGTATTACACCTCAGTCCTTCTTCACATCCGAAGTATAGAGGACTTATTTTAATCGGGCAAAAATTATCAATCCAGATTTATCAAAATTAAAAGGTTTTATGCGTAATCCAGTCTGAAAAACTGGGCTTTGCAATTCTGTCCGTATGTCTGTGTGTGTGTCTGTGTGTGTGTGTGTCTGTGTGTAAACACGATTACTTGAGTACCGTTACAGCTAGTTTGATGAAATTTCATATATAAGTATTTTATCAAAATCGCAGATCCGTATCAACTTTTGAGCGATTTCCGATAACCGGAAGTGGTACTTTTTCTACTTTGAATTTTTCAAAAGCCTATAACTTGAGTACTATTTCAGATAGATAAATGAAGTTTCACATGTGAGTAAAAGATCTAATTTTCTACCTTCTGTTAAATTTTGAGTAATTTCCGTTGACCGGAAGTAGTAATTTACGTTACTTCCGATTTCTCAAAAAACTAATGTAAATTTTTTTAAGTACTAATAATATTGCGCACTAGTATGCACTTTTTTTTTATTTGGCGTTCACTTGGTGTGCAATTCTTTTGTCTACGAGATTTTATTCTATTTTTAAAACTTTAAGTATTTAAAATGGATTAAAAATCATGTCTATAGCCCGAGTTCCCATCCCCTGTTGTTTTATATAAGAATATTCGAGAAAGTTTAGGGGAGATCACTCCCGGTTTATTTTTTCTTAAAAACCTTTCTAATAATAAGCTTTTAAATGCATTGAAAATTTTAAAAAAAATTGTTTTCTTTAACCAAAACATTGAAAGCTGTAATGTCTTTGAGATTTAATGAGATTTAATTTAAGTCATGTTTATGTTAATTTGTACGGGGCATAGATAGTTTTATTTAACTGCTCTAGATAAAAAAAAGGCCCCACCTTTACGGCTCTTGACTAGATCTCATGTCTAAAAACCATTTTAATCAGTGTTTCTTTCAGACATTTTTCTGTCCGGAGATTGGAAGCGGAGGGGGGGGGGGGGGGTAAACACTGGTGAAAGTATGTATTTACTATTCTATTTCGTTAGGGGGGGGGGGCAGTGTTTCTTCCAGACTTTCTATATAAAGTTCCATTTCGTTCGGGGGGGGGGGGGGGGGGGGGGGTGGGCGGTAGACTTATTCGTGGGGGGGGGGCAGAGGTCCCCCGAAGGGAAACTGATAGCGACGTCTATTGTATGGGGTCTACAAACCAGTGTTAACATTATACAAACCGAGGTAAAGATAGCGGGTAGCTGAGTGGATGGTAGGACTACCAGTGTTTCTTCCAGACTTTTTTCTCCGGGGGTGCACTTGAAATTTTCGGGGGGGGGGGGGGGCGGACAACAATTTTTTTTTGGGGGGGGGCGGCGGACACTGTCAAAAGTATATATTTTCTATATAAATTCCATTTCGTTCGGGGGGGGGGGGGGCGGTAGACTTTCTTCGGAGTGGGGGGGGGGGGACACTGTTAAAAGTATATATTTTCTATATAAATTTTATAAATTTCATTTCGTTCGGAGGTGGGGGGGGGCGGTAGAATTTGCCCCCCCCCCCCCCCCCCGAAGAGATGCCTAGAAGAAACTCTGAGGACCACGTATAGGGTTTTTAAAAAAAAGGTAAATAATCGTAAACCCACTAGGATGCAGTAAACATTTATGGCAACGTTACGACACGCATCCAAGTCCTTGAGATAAAAATTGTGAATTAAAGATCATGTAATTGTAATAGTTCTGCGTGTTAGCTGATAACTAGTGATAACCGGGGAAGATAACTGTAAACTACACTCTCATTGTACACAGCACTCCACTGTTCTAGTTGTGTCTGCTGTAGAGCCTCAGTTGTAAGGTCAGGGGTCAGATATTGGCGTAAATTGTAAGGTCAGGGGGGGGGGGGGTCAGATATTGGCGTACATTGTTATGACAAGGGGTCAGAAATTTGCGTAGATTGTAAGGTTAGGGGGTCAGATATTGGTTTAAATAGTATAATCAGTGGATCAGATATTTGTGTAGATTTTATGGTCTAGGGGTCAGAAATTGGCGTAGTTTGTAAGGTCAGGTGGTCAGATATTGGCTTAAGTTGTAAGGTCAGGGATCAGATATTGGCTTAGATTGTATGGTCAATGGGTCAAATATTGGCGCAGATTATATGGCCAGGAGCAGAAAGTGTCATGTCACACTTAAGGGCTTAAAAAGTAATGTTTAGCCGAAAGTAGTCAGTTATTCCACATTAAAAAAAAAAAAAAACAACAACAACGTAAGCCTAATAAAGTATATTAATAGACCTGTGGTGGTGTAGTGTAGTCTTTGACCAATAGCCCAAATCTTGTTTTTTATTTTTATGTTTTATAACATATTTTGAAGTCGTAAATAATAATACAGTTGCAAATATATGTAACATAAGGTGAAACTATTTTTAATGGGGGGGGGGGTGTATATAACCCCTAACAACCACAGACAGGCTACGCCACTGTCGTTCAACTAAGACCTTAATGTACTTTGCCCTTACTGCCGATGTCAGAAACTGTAACGAAAGAGCACAATCGACACTCTTGAACATAAGAAATGTACTTTAGTCTGGGTAAAACAAAATGGCTGCAACTACAGTAAATCCTGATCTTGCTAGAGCTAGAGCTCAAGCGACGTTTGACCCGTTGCAGTTAACACATTTTATTTACGATGGTCCAGAGAAAACAAATCGCAAACGCTACTTACGTAAGTTTTTTTTGACATAAAACCTGGATTATATGTATGGCAAAATACTTTAGAATAGGCCCTACCAATAGACTTGACTCAAGTTTCAATGACTAGAGTAACTAGGCCTATTGGGAAATTTTTCCTAATTATCATAGAATGATAAAATGGACCCAGATTAATCCTATAATATACCCCATTGATAAAAATATCAAATTTATCATTCTAGGCCTAATCGTTTTTTTTATATGAATTTTCAAAGTTATGTGTTTAACTTGTTATGTTTCATTGTAACCTGCATTCCAGACGTGTGATTGGCTTTAAACTTGCATACCAATGTTGCTATTAAAGATATAATGATAAAACTTTGCACATTTGTACTCAATGATATAGGCAATAGAAGTCTACAAATAAAATAAAAATTAGAAAAGAGGTAACTAGAAATAATGAAGTTAAATTAAGGGGTGTGGCACTGTTATATAGCGACTGCCATAAGAGGATTTCCAGACTGCACAGCTAGGTTGCTATTCCATATACCATCATGAAACTTTATATTTTAGGACTAGAGCATGTAAAAAATACAATCATGCAAGTAAAATAAACATAGCTAGAGGAAAACTATAAATAGTGAACTTGAATATGGTACAGCGCAATTAGACTATGATGATTAACTACAGGCTAATATGTTGCACTTCTTTGTTGCTACTATAAAAATAAAGATTAAACTCTACATATTGATTCTGGTGTTAGTAATAAGTATGCTAGTATACATATTGTACAGGTAATGTATAGTATAGAGTTAGAACTTACAAGTCAAATACAGCACAATATGATCAAGATACTTAACGATTTGCCATAAACATTGGATTTGTGTCCGTGTATAACATGGTTAAAAATGTTATTATTAATTTAGAAAATGTTGGTTCTTGTAATGTTTCTGATGAAAAGTGTTGAGGTGTGCTAAAACTCAAAGATTGACATTTCACAGTATTCTTATTTATAAAATGTTTAGTGAAGTTGACGTATCCTTTGATAAATTCTTAAATGACATTAATTAAAGTGTTCATGTTTTCTTTCTATTATAGTTGCCTATAACTAAAACTGTAATGCAGTGCAGCTTATAAAATTGGGCATTATTATTTTTAATTTAGGCCCTTTATAGTACTTTATAGATCTAGATACTACAGATAGGCCTGTCAGTATTTACATTAAGGCCTATTAGTTTATATATATATATATATATATATATATATATATATATAGGCCTATATATATATATATATATATATATATATATATATATATATATATATATATATATATATATATATATATAATTACACATCTCTAGACGCATTATTGTTTTAGTGTTTTCATTTCCATTTAGATCTAGATCTAATTCTATTTTTTTTAAACTGTCTACAATAAATATATATTTTTTCTACTTTAAAATGCCTTTATATTTATAATCTATTTATCTGCAATTCGTTAATGCTAGTTTGCTAGATCTAGTTTAAGTTAACCTGGTATTAAGAAGGTTAATAAAAATCTGGCTAATTTAAAATTTTATAATTTATTTAGGCAGCAATTAGGCCTAATTACATTTTTTCCATTTTTAATCTAATAATTTAGATCTACAGTATATTTATTTTAAAGCCCATTTTATTGTAACAGTCCATTTAAAAACAAACAGCTATTAAAAAACATCGTATGCGCATATCTATTAATATCTCGTAACCCGGCCGCCATTTTGAAATTACGCACGCTTTCTCGTTCCTACCCCTACGAGTTTTATCGCGCTACTCCTCACTGGCCCGTGCTTAAACACCCTTCAAATCGACATTTCTATTTATCCAAATGGTTGGCATGCTATTTAAGCCTATTTTCATGCAACTTAAAGGATTATTTATATGTGAAATTTAGTTGTCAATGCGACAGTTCGGTAGCGTCGGCATTTCGACAAATATTTGCTATTATCGGTGATCGCTTTCGGTATCGGACAATGTAAAACGGGAGCTAATTCATTTATTAGTATGTATAAAAGATGAAATTCAACTCAAATATTCACATCGAATACATTTTATTCTTCGATTCCGATGGCGAGAATTAACATGTTAAAAAATGGCGAATTTCAACAAGTACGATGAAAAAGTCAGGATGTGGTCGTACCGAATCGAAACAGCGGAAGTCGAAATGCCTAACTAGAGTAGTAGTACTAAATCTAGATCTAGTGAACTCAACTCAGAATCTGATCTCAAAGACAAATTCTAACAAATTTACTTAATTTTAGATCTAAATCTAGACTAGATCTAGTAAATTACTTAGGCTAATCTAGGCCAGAGGATACAGAGTCAGATACACTAAAAACAATTTTTTTAGGCCAGAAAAATAAAATAGCTTAAAAATACAAATAAGCCGATACATCTTAGATTCTAGATCTAGAATGTAGGTCGATCTAGATCTATTCTATACCGTAGTGAGTAGTATCATCTTATAGCTGCACAATGTGATCAAATCACACTTTTAGCTTTATGACCTCCAGAAATATACCAGCGGGAGTTTGAACTCCTGTCATGACCCCCAGAACTATACCAGTGTCAGCTTCAACCAAGTTGGAAAGATATGCGTGGGTAAGGGTGAAATAAAAGCTAACACCCTCGTCCTCCAGGTTTAGGGTTGAATGTAACGTCATCAACATTATATCATAAAAAAACAACACACTTCAGAAACTCAAAGAGAATTTCTGTAGCTGAATTTTGTGCTGGATTTACTATGGTAGTGAATTGGTAGGCCTATAGGCATACACATTTTATATCAAAATATATTGGGGACATAGATGAGTGTCACTTCAAAACTATTGGGAAATATAACAGGCTTCTTGATGTTTCGTTTTTACAAATCTTAAACACTTATAATGTCGTACCACAATGAAAACATTATAAAAAAGCAGTTTCAAACAATATATTTCTCTCCAGAAAACATTGCTATCAAGGAAAGTGAAGAACAAGGATTCAGGCGCAATGCAGAGCTGAGTAGAGAGGAACAGTATGAAGAGGCCTTACGTAAATCCACATATGCTTACCGCAGAACTGCAGAGCTAGGATTGAAAGATATGACAGATATATATATATTCAGGGAGTAAGTTTCATAATTTATTGCAAGTATCGTCTCACAGTCCTTTGGGCAGATGGAGTAGAGTTTATCAGTTAATAGAACTCTGCATAGTGCATGTGAATGGTCAGTATGGTCAGCACTACGCCCAGTCACATTAGTATGTGTGAGAGCCTGGTGGTAATCTTCTGGCTCCAGATCTAGTGATTACATATTTATCTGAATAATTTTATTTTGAATCTTTGCTAAGATATTTATTAAGTATGGACTAAAAAAATTTCAGTAGGACGTCCTTGAGTCCACTGAGCTCTGATGGGTATTTAACTCTAATTAGGGAAAGTAAAAGCAGCTGGGCTTAGTGCTGACCATACCATCCCTTTACATAGTAAAGTTCCCTATCAAAACTGATGGTCTACGGGGCAAGTGAAGTAGAGTTCACTTGTTTCTGTGACCTCGGCATATGAAGGGATAGTGTGGTCAACACTATGCCCAGCTGCCTTAACTTACCCTAACGTGAGTTAGGTACCCATCAGAGTTGGGTGGACTCAGGAACTGTGTACTAACTTGAACCTGAATTCGAACTCTAACGGGTTAGCAATCCAGCTCTCTACCACCAGGCCCTCCTCCCATATCCCTTTACATGCCAGTCATAAAAACAGGTGAACTCTACTTCACTTGTCACACTGATCATCAGGTTTGAAAAGGGAACTTTACCTTTCATTAAAAAATTGAAATTCTAATGCTTTTAATATTGTTTATTTGTTAATTTGCTCTTTTTTTTGTGTTCTATGATATTGTAGTTACATTTGAAGCTTCATTATTGCTTTTGTACTAATGTGTTAAAATATATTGCTATGTTGCTGCTTAAATTTGAAGCAACCATTTTCTATAGTAGGCTGATGAAATGTTGTTTTCATCAGTCATCTCTACATTGGGCAAATCAAATGTTATGTTTTCATCAGTCATCTCTACATTGGGCAAATGAAATGTTATGTTTTCATCAGTCATCTCTACATTGGGCAAATCACATGTTCTATTGTCATCAGTCATCTCTACATTGGGCAAATCAAATGTTATGTTTTCATCAGTCATCTCTACAAGGCCTATCAGATGTTGTTTTCATTAATCTCAATAATTTCACTGTGTTTTATAAGTAGTTTTAATGTTATCAGTTGTACCATCCTTATAAGTAGTTTACTAATAACATTGTTAAGTAACAATACACTTCTTTTATGTAACTGTAACAGTACTAGGCTTGATTGACATTTTTACCTGAAGGCTACTGGTAACCTAAGAAAATACACTTTTAACGCACATAAATTAAAAAAAAACTTGTTTACATTAAAACATTTATAACATCAAGATGTGTAGCGATATAAATTTAGATGGCGCAATGACTCAGTTGTTGTGTTGATAAATAGCATTTACTTTTGTTGTAAAAGTATTTCTGCTTTTTAATTTAGAAGACTATTTCATATGCTGGCACATGCTATGCTGGGAAGTGTAATTGGAAATAATGATTTAGTTTTGTGTTGAAAAGTTTAAATCTGAAAGGGATTGAGTAATGAAATATTTTTTTTTTAAAAAAGCTGCTTTAGCAAATATCTTTTTTTCTTTTTTTAATTAAAGAAATTGAGTTTGATAGGAAGAATATAAAGTATTAAAAAACCAGCAACTAGTTTTATGGTTCTTTGTTGTATTGACAAGTGGGGTAGCAGTAATAAAGCTGCCTCCCCAGACTTGTGGAGGAGTTGCTCATCAATGCCATTTCCTGCATTTGTACTAGTAACTTTACCTATACTTAGTTTGGTAAGGATAAACACCAAGAATAGATATGCTTCATCTCACCCCTTAGCTGTTCAATATCCATATTGATATCTATATTTTTACCATGCAAAAAAATAATAAATCATCTACATAGTAATGTATTTATACTTATTTGTATTTAATTATTTGTATTTGATAAGTTGATTTTTGGTGCTGGTTTCTTATTTTGCTCTCCTAATTTCATTTAACCTGCAACAGTATCACATTATAGTTATGTTTTTAACTGTTGTTGGCTTTCTCATGAGCTCTTAAAGCTGAATGTATATATTGTCCTTAATTTGATTGTATCACTACATTATATTCATATCTATGATGGTGATGAGTTGTATTGTCTTAGTTTTTTTAGTTTGTGTATTCTTGGTGTGGTAAGGAGTATGTTCAACAAGGAGATCTTTACGGCAGACATTTTGTTTTACAGAAGTATATTTGATGAGAGTCCGTTCGCTCTGCAATATGTTGCCTTTGAACCCACGGTGAAGAAGCTAGGTACCGAGGAGCAGAAAGCAAAATGGCTGCCTCTGATTCAGTCCTTCCAGGTTATAGGCACATATGCCCAAACTGAATTAGGTCATGGTAGGTCTCAGGGGAAAATACAATTTGTTCCATGTTTTTAACTATCTGTTTGGTTAGAAGTTTTAAAAAGAATAAAATTTGTTCCATGTTTTTAACAATCTGGTTGGTTAGAAGTTTTAAAAAGAATAAAATTTGTTCCATGTTTTTAACAATCTGGTTGGTTAGAAGTTTTTAAAAAAAAATAAAATTTGTTCCATGTTTTTAACAATCTGGTTGGTTAGAAGTTTTAAAACAAATACAATTTGTTCCATGTTTTTAACCGTCCGTTTGGTTAGAAGTTTTAAAAAAAAATTCCAGCTAAATATAATTTTTAAAGAGTTGACTGGGCACACTACTGACTTGGTTTTGTTTTAAGAGTGTTTGGTTCATGGTCGTACAATTCAGCAAAAGCCATGAGTCATCTATGTTATGATGTATATTTATATTCACACAACCTGTCAAATGTGTTCACAATTTTTGCAGCTGAAATGTGATATGCGCTTTAGTTTAAATTGTTAGGTGAAATGATTTTAATGTTGCCAAATATTAATATATTTTTTAAGTATCTCATACTGTTAAAAAATTATTTGATGAGAGTTACAATGATTATGAAGTGGTCTTTCACTTGGTCAACTGTAGATATTTATCTTGTAATTATGTCATTGTACAAATGTTTCAACCTGTTCAAGATTTTCAAGTGTGTTAACATCTAGAGTTACTGTTCCTACTTTTGACTTGTGTAGCCTGTGTCCAAAGGAAAATGAAACCAAATCTCAATGTTAATTGAAAGTACATTAACATTTTATTTCAATAATTTATTTTATTTCAATAATTTATTATTATTTCAGTGCATTCAATGTATGCCAAACTCACCTTTTTAATAATGTATAACATTGTAAATCACTTGTATCATTCATCACCTAACCCCATGCCAATCATCTTAATTATAAAATTATTTCTTGTAAGTTGTTGTTTTATTTTTTATTTTTCAAGCACCTGTAAAATGACATGTATCATTTTTGTTATTTTTATTATAATTTTGCCAACATAAATTTGTCAGACTAATTCTTTAGTTCCCATCTGAATGTAAAGCTTCACATTTTACATTAGATTGATGCAGTAGTATTTTAAAAAACCTGAGTTCAGTGAATGTTTGATCAAAGTGCTGTGATGATTACAATAATTCTAGCCAGATTTTTCTGAAATTTCAGACCACTTTTTCCTAGTGAGCCAAGCCCTCTTGGCCTGCATGAAAGTATGTTTTTAACAACAATCCAGAAACTAGGCACAACAGCTCAGAAAGAGAAATGGATTCCTCTAGCCAAATGTTTGGGTGTGGTGGGCACATATGCTCAGACTGAATTGGGGCATGGTAAGAAAAGTGGGATGCTTTTAGAGGTTTTTATCTTTTTTTGCATGTTCATTTCATTCAGTCAAGGACACCTTTTGATCTCAAAGTGTTTCCAGAAGTTAGAGCTAGATGTTGAAACTTGTAACTAGATCAACCATTGAGAGACTGATTCATAAAGGAACAGAGACAAAAAAACTGTTGAATATTTGAAATTTATTTTCATGTTACATATTTGTGTTGACCTAGACTCTAGGACACTATCTCCTGTTTGTTACCCCCCTGGTCAATACCCCCTCACTTAATACCCCTGTGGTCAATACACCTTCCCTACATACCCCCGTGGTCAATACCTCCTCCCTAAATACCCCCGTGGTCAATACCTCCTCCCTCAATACCCCCTCTTTCAATATTCCCTGTAGTATATAAAACAGAGTAATCGGTAAAGTCAAAACTCCCTAGCAAACTTTCCTCTTGATTAGGATTATGTTTAATTGATTAATAATTAATATTAGTTTAAGGATCCATATGTAACTGGGGGGACGACAACATGTCCTACTAAAGTTTTTCTGGTGGCAACGGGGGGGGGGGGGGGGGGGTGTAATGTCTTGCTCTAAAATACCAGAGCTGCTAAACTATTATTGATGTAATGCATGAGTTATGATATCAGGTATGTGTGCTAAATCAGACAGGTAACTATGTCACTGTGTCAGTTAGGATACATTTTACCAGTTGTCATTTTGCTATTTGACATTTCTTACCATATCAGTCTAACCAACTTAACATAACCCTTAAAAAACTATTGCCAGCAAAGGTTTCTATACTAACACTGTAATTGTACATCACAAGGCCATGTTAAATACTTTTCTACCAGATCTTTTTACCTTTCATAAATCATAATTTTATATTTTCCTAAGTATTATTTACCACAATTTGATATTTTCCTAATTATTATATACCACAATTTTACACTTGGTTGTGTCCATGACATTTAGTGCCTGGTCAACTCTTATGTTATCAGATTGATTTTTTTTTTAATTTTTTTACCTGGGTTATGCTGTGGTTGCTTATATAAACTTGTACACAAACTTCTATTGTGCCATAAAACATGTTGGCTGTATTGTGTGGACAGGTACCTTCTTGCGGGGGCTGGAGACAACGGCCACCTATGATGCCAAGACCAGAGAGTTCGTCATCAACTCTCCAACCACCACATCAGCAAAGTTCTGGCCTGGGGGATGTAAGTACAAATGGTGGTTTGTTACTTCAGGCTACATCAGGGTTGGGTAACTAAAGGCTACCATCCCATGACTTACCAATGGACTGTATCACAACATAATTGCTATCTACCTTTTTTACATTAAAATCTGTTCAAAAGTTTATTTAAAAATATTTTCAAATTATGTTTTTATTAAGTTTATATAATTATTTACATTAATAGATGTTCAGATAGTTTCCTCATTGTTTCCCTTCCTTACACAAAGAAAAATGTGAGTTGCTTACAAAACTACAGCAGCACAAGTTATATGATTATGTCTATTTGCTTTATACTGTTGTCCGTTTGTTCCCTAGTGGGTAAAACCTCCAACCATTGTGTCGTGATGGCCAAGCTGAACCTAGATGGGAGAGACTGTGGTATGCAGTCCTTTATTGTGCCAATCAGAGATGTGGACACACACCTGCCCTTACCTGGTGAGTACCCCTACACTAACGCCATGTTCTAACATGGTGTACTGACATGACATGGGGTAGAGGTTGTTTACCTGACCCTGCTCTTTCTTCACAGGTGTCTCAGTGGGGGACATTGGTCCCAAGTTTGGCTACGGTGGCATGGACAATGGGTTTTTAATTTTAAAGAATGTCAGGATCCCTCGGGAGAATATGTTAATGAGATACGCACAGGTAAGAAAAAAACAACCTGTGTTTTTTTAATTCTTAAAAACAAGCTTTAAATATTTTTAGAATTCTGTAGATCTTCTAAGTACTAAACTTTCTTAGGCTATGCATGTAACATGGAGAAAAATTAAATTTTGTGAAACAAACGTCCCCAGGTTCAGGAAGATGGCACATTTGTCTCCCCTAAAAATTTAATTCTGTGTAACAAATGTCCCCAGGTTCAGGAAGATGGCACATTTGTCTCCCCTAAAAATGACAAACTGGTCTACGGCTCAATGACTTTAATTCGTGCCCAGCTGGTGGGGAGCTGCGCCAGGGCCTTGTCAAAAGCTGTCACCATAGCAACCAGATACAGCGCTGTTAGGAAACAATCTGAGATTAATCCTGGGTAATTATATCTTTTTAAAAAACATTCTTCCATTTACAACACAGGGAAGTTAATTGCAGAAAATTATATTTAATTATTTATTTAATGATTAGTATAAAAATAAATTATCATTGACTTTGAGATAGGTTGAAAATAAAATAAAAAGTTAATGTTTCAGGGCTGGAGAGGTGCAAGTGCTGGACTTCCAGACCCAGCAGCACCGCCTGTTTGTCCAGATTGCCACAGCCTATGCCCTGAGTATTGCTGGCCGAGCGTCTATTGCAGCCTACAACAGGGTGTCTGCACAGATTGAAACTGGTGCTCTTGAAGAACTGCCCATTGTAAGACTCTGTTGTCATGTGACCATTACATTTTTTTTTAAACTCAAAATTCAATAAAATTAATTGCTTTAGCTCCACACCCTGTCTTCTAAAAAAGTTAAGTTCCTAATTAGATCTAGCGATCCATTGGGCAGGTGAAGTAGAGTTCATATGTATCTTGACCTCGTCATATGAAGGGATAATGTGGTCAGCACTTTGCACAGCCACTGTTAAATTCCCTAATGTGAGTTAGGTACCCATGAGAGCTGGGTAAACTCAGGGACGTTTCACTGACATAAACCAGGATTCGAACTGTGACTTTTGGGTTAGCAGTTTAGCATTCTACGGCTAGGCCACATCATCCCACACACTGTCTACTGATGTTGTTTCTCCTGTTTTAGCTCCATGCCCTGTCTGCTGCCCTATAATTCTGATGATGTTTCTCCTGTTTTAGCTCCATGCCCCTGCCCTATAATTCTGATGTTGTTCCTCCTGTTTTAGGTCCATGCCCCATGCACTATAATTCTGATGTTGTTCCTCCTGTTTTAGGTCCATGCCCCATGCACTATAATTCTGATGTTGTTCCTCCTGTTTTAGGTCCATGCCCCATGCACTATAATTCTGATGTTGTTCCTCCTGTTTTAGGTCCATGCCCCATGCACTATAATTCTGATGTTGTTCCTCCTGTTTTAGGTCCATGCCCCATGCACTATAATTCTGATGTTGTTCCTCCTGTTTTAGGTCCATGCCCCATGCACTATAATTCTGATGTTGTTCCTCCTGTTTTAGGTCCATGCCCCATGCACTATAATTCTGATGTTGTTCCTCCTGTTTTAGGTCCATGCCCCATGCACTATAATTCTGATGTTGTTCCTCCTGTTTTAGGTCCATGCCCCATGCACTATAATTCTGATGTTGTTCCTCCTGTTTTAGGTCCATGCCCCATGCACTATAATTCTGATGTTGTTCCTCCTGTTTTAGGTCCATGCCCCATGCACTATAATTCTGATGTTGTTCCTCCTGTTTTAGGTCCATGCCCCATGCACTATAATTCTGATGTTGTTCCTCCTGTTTTAGGTCCATGCCCCATGCACTATAATTCTGATGTTGTTCCTCCTGTTTTAGCTCCCTGTCTGCTGCCCTATAATTCTGATGTTTCTCCTGTTTTAGCTCCATGCCCTGTCTGCCGCTCTGAAAGCTTTCAGCTCCTGGGAAATGGCCTATGGTGTTGAGCAGTGTAGGTTGGCCTGTGGTGGCCACGGTTATTCTCTGGCCAGTGGCCTGCCTAAAATTTACGCACATGAGGTGCCAGCGTGTACGTATGAGGGAGAGAACACGGTCCTGTGTTTACAAACAGCCAGGTGTGTACACTTTTTTTTTACTGCCCAGGATAAACATACACATTACATTTTTGTACTGCCCAGGATAAATATACACATTACATTTTTTAAATTAAATGCCCAGGATAAACATACACATTACATTTTTTACTGCCCATGTAAACATACACATTACATTTTTTACTGCCCAGGATAAACATACACATTACATTTTTTTACTGCCCAGGATAAACATACACATTACATTTTTTACTGCCCAGGATAAACATACACATTACATTTTTTCACTGCCCAGGATAAACATACACATAACATTTTTTTACTGCCCAGGATAAACATACACATTACATTTTTTTTACTGCCCAGGATAAACATACACATTACATTTTTTTGTACTGCCCAGGATAAACATACACATTTTTTTACTGCCCATGGCAATGATTTAATTGTTAAATTTTCAACAAAAAAATAATCTTTTGGTGGAAGTTGTTTTGTTGTGTGAGTCCTCCAGTTATAGAGAGAAAACAATGTTACTGTTTTAATTTAACTCCCTGATCCTGACTTGATGGTAGCCAGATGTTTGTTGTCACTCTCCAGGTTCCTGATGAAATGCCAGGAGTCTGCCAGTAGAGGGGAAAAACTCCCAAGTTTTGTCAGATATTTAAACAACGCAAAAAATGTGACCAGCAAGTTGTCTCAAGATTTTAAATTGGAAGATTTGGTCGCAGCTTATGAGCATAGGGCAGGGAGGTAATTCATCATTGTAACGTTTCACTCTGCTATCATAGTGCATTCTGATTTGGCTATGCTAAAATATAACACAGATAGGCCTACCAGAAATTTATTTATTTAATTAGCCTATTTAGAAAGAATGCCGCCACTTTACAAATGCTATTGCTACAACAGAATGATTGCGGAGGCAAGTATTTATTTAATTAGCCTATTTAGAAAAAAAAAGAATGCCGCCACTTTACAAATGCTATTGCTACAACAGAATGATTGCGGAGGCGAGTAAGAGAATCCAAGACCAACTTGCACTGGGGCTGAAACCTGCAGAAGCTTGGAACATGTCGTCTCAAAAGTTGGTTGATGCTACCATTGTAAGGCTTATGTTGTTTTTTTAATTTTACATCATTCATTGCATATGCATAGAATTATTAGTTTTGTACCTCTTAATCTGAAGATTTGACATTTTTTTTTTAGAATGTATATAATTATTGATTGTTTACTTGTTAACGTTTTAAATTTATTTATGTTTTGTTGTTTTAAAAAGAAAATTTGATTTCAGGCATTCACACATGCTTTTGTGGTGAAAGCATTTATACAAACAGTTTCAGCAGCCAAATTTGAGCCTTCCCTGGCCACAGTTATGCAGCAACTTTGCCAGTTGTATGCTCTCTATGGAATCACTAAATACTCAGGACAATTTGCTCAGGTCAGTTTTAACTGACTGATTGACATGTATGTCATCAGTATTTTGATAGATAAAGTGAAAAATTTAAATTATATTTAACAGAATCAACAAAATTATAATCTTTTATGGAATATTTAATTTTTATACAACTAAATTACATGAAACACAATCAACTAAATTATAATCTTACATTTCTTATGGAATAATCAATTTATTTATTTAAAATTTGTGCTTAAAGGTACACGATTTAAAAATCTATATTATACCACAAAAAAATGTCAAATATTTTTATGAAAATTTTTTTTGCTTGACCTCTCCAGGGGGGTTACCTAAGTGACCAGCAGCTGGACTTGGTAGAGAAGAAACTCTACGACCTACTGGCATCTCTTAAACCCAACGCTGTCGCTCTGGTGGATGCCTTTGATTTCCCTGACTGTGTCCTTGACAGCGACCTTGGCCGGTATGACGGCAATGTTTATGAAGCCCTGATGGAGTTTGCCAGAAGATCTAAGCTGAATAAATCTGAGGTAAAGTGTTTTTATAGCAGTATAAATCTGAGGTAAAGTATTTTTATAGCAGTATTTAACCCAGAACATCATCGAATAGACCAAAAACTATATGAAATATGTGGTAGTTTTAAGAGATCTAAGCTCAATAAATCTGAGGTAAAGTATTTTTCTAGCAGTATAAATCTGAGGTAAAGTATTTTTCTACCAGTATAAATCTGAGGTAAAGTATTTTTCTAGCAGTATTTAACCCAGAACATCATCGAATAGACCAAAAACTATATTAAATATGTGGTAGTTTTGTCAGAAGATCTAAGCTCAATAAATCTGAGGTAAAGTATTTTTCTAGCAGTATAAATCTGAGGTAAAGTATTTTTCTACCAGTATAAATCTGAGGTAAAGTATTTTTCTAGCAGTATTTAACCCAGAACATCATCGAATAGACCAAAAACTATATTAAATATGTGGTAGTTTTAAGAGAAGATCTAAGCTGAATAAATCTGAGGTAAAGTATTCTTCTAGCAGTATTTAAGCAGAACAGCTTTGAATAGACCAAAACCTATATTAAATATGTGGTAGTTTTGCGAGTTGTACAGCATTACTAGAAGTCTTGAAACATTTATGGTGTCTCTAAAGTAACTATGACTAGTTTAACCAGATAATGGTGTGCCAGTTTTGGACTTGGTTTACTCCTTAAAACCTAGTTTAACCCCTTACAACCTAATCCTATTGAAACAAGTTTAAACCCTTACAACCTAATCATGTTGAAACTAGTTTAAACCCTTACAACCTAATCATGTTGTAGTTTAAACCCTTACAACCTAATCATGTTGAAACTAGTTTAACCCCTTACAACCTAATCATGTTGAAACTAGTTTAAACCCTTACAACCTAATCATGTTGTAGTTTAAACCCTTACAACCTAATCATGTTGAAACAAGGTTAACCCCTTACAACCTAATCATGTTGTAGTTTAAACCCTTACAACCTAATCATGTTGAAACTAGTTTAACCCCTTACAACCTAATCATGTTGAAACAAGGTTAACCCCTTACAACCTAATCATGTTGAAACAAGGTTAACCCCTTACAACCTAATCATGTTGAAACAAGGTTAACCCCTTACAACCTAATCATGTTGAAACAAGGTTAACCCCTTACAATCTAATCATGTTGAAACTAGTTTAACCCCTTACAACCTAATCATGTTGGGACTAGGTTAACCCCTTACATTCCAATAAGCTAGAAAGTTTAATTATACAAATCCTTAAAAATTAAAACTAAAAACCATGTACTACTGCAAAAATGTTACCCAATTTTTTGTTATTTTAAGAAATATTTGTTGAGACTATGACGAGTTAACCAGGTGAGTTAACCGGGTAGATTTATTTTTCTCCTCCAGGTCCACGAAGGCTTCTACAAGTACCAGAAACCTTTTGTTGATTCCCTAAAAGCCCAGTCCAAGTTGTAGAAGTCCCACCTGTTGCTGACATCTTTTGTTTCGTTGCTGGTCAAATTGACGCAAATTATATCGTTAAACATTATTTTAGCTCAATATTTTTATGATTCAGAGACCTGTTTCATCATTCAGGAAACTCTCAATTCAAATGTTCATGAAATGTGATTTATTTGTATTTTTGAGAATTTTTTTTGTGGCTTTAAGATTGAAATTGTTACATACCGGTAATCAGTAGATTTACTCGTTTGTTGGTCATTATATTTTATTTATCTATCATTTTATGAGGTGATTAGGTCCTATAAGTGGGCCCTAGAATCATTTTGAAAGATTTTTTTAAAGTAATATTTCAGAGATCTTCGTACAGATTTTTTTACAACACAGACAATTATTTAGTCCATCCATTATTCCATAAGAGTTAGGGCTATTAATAGTATTAATTTTCCTTTACCCAATCAGAGTAAGCAGTCGTTTGTAATTTATTTCCAATAATAAAATATATATCTTGCTTAATCAGTTTCTTTCAGGATTTCCATCATTTTAATTCATTAGCTTTCATATTGTAAACAGTCATGATTTTTTAACAAAATTATTCAAATAAAAAAGATTTGTTATCACAGTTAATCACCCAGGCTTTATGGATGTACACCATTATTTATTAAGTTTGGGATAAATATTTGACTGCGCAGAAAAAAGCGTTTTTTATATTTTGTTGAACCAAAACGGATTTGGGTCCATATACACTAGCTGTGATAACCAATATTGGAGCTCTTGTATACTGTTATGTCAATAAAATATGGGATGCTATCTGCCGTAACCAGTTATTTGTGTTACTGTAAGGGTGTTGTGTGATTTGTTTTACTGTAAGTGTAAGGGTGTTGTGTGATTTGTTTTACTGTAAGTGTAAGGGTGTTGTGTGATTTGTTTTACTGTAAGTGTAAGGGTGTTGTGTGATTTGTTTTACTGTAAGTGTAAGGGTGTTGTGTGATTTGTTTTACTGTAAGTGTAAGGGTGTTGTGTGATTTGTTTTACTGTAAGTGTAAGGGTGTTGTGTGATTTGTTTTACTGTAAGTGTAAGGGTGTTGTGTGATTTGTTTTACTGTAAGTGTAAGGGTGTTGTGTGATTTGTTTTACTGTAAGTGTAAGGGTGTTGTGTGATTTGTTTTACTGTAAGTGTAAGGGTGTTGTGTGATTTGTTTTACTGTAAGTGTAAGGGTGTTGTGTGATTTGTTTTACTGTAAGTGTAAGGGTGTTGTGTGATTTGTTTTACTGTAAGTGTAAGGGTGTTGTGTGATTTGTTTTACTGTAAGTGTAAGGGTGTTGTGTGATTTGTTTTACTGTAAGTGTAAGGGTGTTGTGTGATTTGTTTTACTGTAAGTGTAAGGGTGTTGTGTGATTTGTTTTACTGTAAGGGTGTTGTGTGTGTTTGTTTTACTGTAAGGGTGTTGTGTGTTTGAAGGTTTGGTGTACAGTAAAGCAGTAAAAAGAAAGGCTATTTAGCAGCAAGCGGAGTTTTTATCCCAGAGTTTTATTGCTGTAGGATGGTGACAGGCTGCTACTTACTTGCAATATAATTAGGGGAACTAATTATAATTAAAATTTAAAACTACTCATTATTGATCACTGATGACCTTGAATCAAAAAATAATTTCTTCGTACCTGTGTCACTTCGGAATATCGTTAACCCTTTAGTCTAGAAATGCTGTTTTACTGAAATAACTGGAACTAGGTTAACCCTAATCTAGTAATATTGTTACTAAAGTGACTGGATTTTGTTTAACCCATTACATCCTGGTAGTTTTATGTCACTGAAATAATAAACTGGATTAACCCTTTGCAGACCGGTGACATTGTTTCAATAAAGAAAAGGACATGGTGTTTGTGGATGATGAGAAGATAACTCTGGTAGATTTATTTCTATTCTTCTCAAGGGCCATGAAAGTAGTGTTTCTTTCAGTTATTTTTTTCTCTGGCCCCACCCCCAGTTATAGATCCCATATCTTTGTATACAAAGTTAAATCAAAATGTATTTCCCTCGCGTTTTTGTTACATCACACAAATGTTTTTAAACTAAAGCAAACCTAAGAAAAGTAAAATAAAATTCTTCTTTATTTCAATCCTGTTCATCACTGCTAATATCAGAATCATTTACAACTTCATCACTTTTCTCTGTGACATACTGTTTAGCATTATCGTCATGCTTTTCATCACCTCCATTTTTCTCATTATCGTTTCTCATTACACCATCACTTGTACCATCGTTAATACCATCGTTAATGCCACCATTGATACCATCATTAAATCTTTCACCTGGGTTGTAGTTATATTCAGCCAAGGGATTTGAACCCAAGGACATCACCACATGATCAGGTATGTCCGTGTTAAGTATCAGGTCCCCCAGACCATCATGCCCTTCTCTGCCCAGGTCCCCCAGACCATCATGCCCGTCTCTGCCCAGGTCTTCCAGACCATCATGCCCGTCTCTGCCCAGGTCTTCCAGACCATCATGCCCGTCTCTGCCCAGGTCAGCCTGACCATCATACCCCAGGATAGCAAGGTCCCCCAGCTCATGATGCATCTCCCTGCCCAGAAGGTACAGCAGAAGCCTCAAGCGCTGCACGTTGGTGAAGTCCCTCTGGTACCTGACGTTGTCCAGCACTGACCTCATTTGTCCAACACGACCTGGGGATAGAGAGGTCAAGGTCGTCAATAGCTACTTTTTGGTTGGTTGTCTGGGGTATGGTTAGGTTTCAATAGGTTGTGGAATACCCCTTGATGCCCCTGGACCCCTAAACCCCCATGGATGCCCATGGTTCCCTCAATCCCCTAGATACCCCTGGACTAAAAGACTCCCATAAATACCCCTGGACCCCCCAGTTTCCCTAGATGACCCTGGTCCCCCCAGACCCCCAGACTCCCCTAGATGCCATCATATCACACTGTACCAGAGTCAGGTAACCACACGACACACATGTCCGCCACACTGACCATGTCTCCTGTGTACCGGAAGTCCTGGCCCTACCAGCCTCGAGAGGGTGTTGTACCTCGGGAGCCGCGCCCTGTTCTGGCCCTCGCCTGTGGTGATGTAAAGAAACAATCAACGCGGGCTGCAAACGTCACACAACAACAGCACCTCTAGGGCCATCACTGGTGACGTGGACGCTAGTTTTTTGCTGATCTGATACATCAACAGTTTCTTCCAGGTATCTCTTCGGGGGGGGGGGGGAGGGGCAGAACCCCCTCGAAGAAAGTCTACCGCCCCCCCCCCCCCAACGGATTTTATATAGAAAATATATACTTTTAACAGTGACCCTCAGACGGGTAGCGAGGGGGGGGGGGCATATGTCCCCGGGCGCCGACCTTACGGGGGCGGTGCCAAATTGAAAGTTTGAGGGGGGGGGTGCAAATCGAAAAGTTTGAGGGGGGGGGTGCAAATGAAAAGTTCGAGGGTGAGGTGCAAATCGAAAGTTTGTCCCCGGGCGCCGGGAAGGGTCGCTACGCCTCTGTTGACCCTTTTCTGATGTCAAGACATTTGCATATTTGAACGCACGCCATAAAAACAACTTTTCCTCCTCCAAGGTTAGGGTAGGGTTAAAAACTAAAAGTTTCATATCCTCTTTTTTATAACTTTTTTTTTTTGTGGTTGGGGTTAACATATTGGCGTGGCTTATCTGGACAAGGTTCATCCAAACTTCACCAACCATCTGACCATAAACCTAACCCTGTCTAAGCTACAAACAAACCTGATTCCCACTCCTCCTCACTCTCCCCTCCCCTTGGACCGGCGTGGGAAAATTTTCTAGCAGGTCCAATCGCCGTTTGTTTCTCTCCGGTTACGGTGTTTACGTCCCTTGGTTTGTCACCGAAGATTTGCTCCCCTTTTACGAATTCTTTTGCTGTGGTTGTCTCCCTTACTCGCGGCGACGGAGTTGTCCTTCTTAGAGTTGACGTGACAAGATGTGACCTTGAAAATGGCGTGGCGGGTGTCTGTCTAGGCGTCGCCTCGGTTTGGGAAGTGGTGGTCGTGCCGGAAGTACTGAGGATCGTAAACAAGTGCTCTGCGCATGTGTCGCAGCAGTTTTCCCGCGCATAATCGGCGTCGTAGCTCGTGCACTGATCTCTCTGGCAAACTTCGAACAGGTCGCCGTACTCACATCCTACAGGCAGGGGGGGGGGGGAGGTTTTTAAAATGAGTTTTAGATTTAATTAGATTTTTTTTACTGCAGTTTAAGAGTTGTTGTAATGCAAGAATAGTATTACACAAATTATGACACCCCCCCCCCCACCTCCACAATAAACTCGGAACGTACTCAATAAAAAATGAGTCATTTATTGAATTCATTATTACATTTCACTCTATGCCCGTTAGCTATTGCCCTAAATCAGGGGTCTCCAAACTACGGCCCGCGGGCCGGGTGCGGCCCGCGATGTCCTCTCATCCGGCCCGCGGAGATCTTTTCGTCCACGGAAAAAACGTTTGTTGGCGATGGCTGAGGAACTTTACCTAGAAAAATCAAAGACATGCCTGGAAGAAACTGGCCCCCAAACTAAAATTTGATAGTTAATGCGGCCCTCGGACTGAAAAGTTTGGAGACCCCTGCCCTAAATACAAGCTACCGAACACATGGATTACATCCCTTGATCTTATACCGGCAACGTATAGAACTTCATATAGGTTATAGGTTAGTTTTAACTAACACCTTCATGTGCCCCATCTCCAAGTATTTCTTTCAGAGCACATAGTCCCTAAGTCCCAAGCCTTTCCCCCACACTCTGCCACAATCCCACCCCCCCCCACACACGTGAGTACTGACTTAGAAGATCACGTCTGTGAGCCCCCTGACCCCTCTGCCCACCACCCACACACCCCGTGAGTACTGACCCGGAAGATCACGTTTGTGAGCCTTGCACGAGGCGCAACATTTCGCCCTGAACGTGTCCCTGTAGCAGTCAGAGCGTGACGTCAACATCCGGTCTGCACAGGACTGGCCTTGAACTTGACCAGGGTCATCTCCGTACGGGCAGTCGTCACCTACAGAATGGGAGACAACTTTAAACTCTTCACACTTCACACACAAAAATGTTAAATTCTAATCTTAGCTTTACATTAGGGCAAAAAAATAAGTTGTAGTGATTGGTCAACCCTGACAACAAATCAACAAGTTTAACTGCTAAATTTTTACATGTTAACTAAAATGGGTAAGTTGAATTTTAAGGGTGATCCTTAAATAACATCGCACACTTGGGGGTGGGGAGGTTGGACAATGCTTGAGGTTGTATCTGACTGTCTGTGTCAAGAAAGTAGACGTCTGGCTTTTGCATACAAAAGTATTTTTAAATATGTATTTAGCAATTTTATATATATTTTAACTGCACCTTTTTTGTAGTGTCATTAAATTTATTAATGAATGTAATTTTTCCACGATTTACAATTTTTTTAATTTGCGTACAAGGGGAAACAACTCAATTAATATTTTCTATAAAATCTTCCAAGCAAGGTTTTATCCCCTGAAGTAAATGTTACAAAAAAATAATGGCTGTTGCGGGTGGGAAGGTGGTAAAAGCTGCTCTAAAAAAAAAGCGCGACCTAGTTTATTTAATTTAAAAAAATGCGGGGATTATTTTTGACGACTGACCTTCTGTAGTTGGCGCCATCTCCGACTGCTGGCATGTGCCGTTGATACACCACTGAGGGAGAAAGAAGGAAATCATCAATTTTTGGATTCACACATCACAGTTTTACAACACCGTCTAATCACAGTTTTACAACACCGTCTAATCACACACCACATTTTTACAACACGCCCTAATCATACAACAAATTTTTACAACACCCTGTAATCACAAACCTCATTTTTACAACACCCCCTAATCACATTTTTACAACACCCTCTAATCATATTTTTAAAACATCCTCTGTGTGACGTTGCGGTTTTTAAATCACACATTAACACGACACAAACAAACACAATCATGCGTGAGATTTTGTTGCAAATTGTTGTTGTCGAATTTGTGTCCATCCAGCTCTGATGGGTACCTGACTCAGGGGAACAAAGACGGTTGGGTATAGTGATGACCATACTATCCCCCTGTATGCCGAGGACATTTCAACATACGGACTTTACCTGATCTGTTTCACATATATTAGGTACGGTTACCCCCGGGATAGATGATGATGAATGTGTGTAATGGAACGTTTCTCATGGTACTTTAGTTGGCAGTCATTTGTTCTGTGAGCACTTCCAGCCTGCTCACGTTAATTTACGGCTTTGTCGACTCAGCACGTGAGTTGGTTTATGCTACAACTTCAATATATTGCAAAGTCCTGTATCGTGAGTTGCTCGCACCAAATGGACTGACATTGACATACATGCAGACAGACACACATACATACACATACACAACTGACCCTGACCTTCATACTTACAAAACAGTTACCTCGACCTCCTCATCCACACAACACCAACAACACCAACCTAGATGCACACAGACCTGACCTTGACCTTAACACAGACCCTCTGTTAACCTTGACCTACTGACCTTCTTGTTCCCACAAGAAAACCCGTCAGGCGGCAACTTGGGCACACAGCTGCCGTCTGCTGGCCGGAAACAGTAGATGCCGCCATAACAGATGCCAGAGTAGTTCTGGAGGTGCTGGTCCTACAGGACAGTCGGTAGGACACGGAGGTCATTAGGACATAGCACTGGGGTCATTAGCACATAGCATGGGGGTCATTAGCACCACAGCACATAGCACGGGGTCATTAGGACACATAGCACAGGGGTCATTAGGACATAGTATGGGGGTCATTAGCACATGCTCTGTCACCTGTCAACTGACACACCTCACATGAACACCTCCTGCTCTATGTAAACACACTCAACCAATGACTACAACTATGTACAAAAAGAGAGTACCTGTCATTCGAACACACAACACACACAGATCAGGGTAAGTTACGACAGATGTGGTCGTTAGCACTGGGTCATTAGCACATAGAATTGAGTTATTAGCACATATAATGTGGGTCTTTTATACAGTGAAAGTCAATAGCACGCATGACATGGGAGTCAGTAGCACCTAGCACAGTTAGACTAAGTGAAGGTTTAAATAACCCATGTCACAATTAAAAATTAATTAAGTAACTAATACAAATTAATTTCAATTTTAAAAAAAATGTTTTAAGTTGTGGTTAGATGATCTTGACAAATGGCCGACTTTGTTTTTATTATTTAGGACAGAGACCCCCTTGACCCCCAACCCCTCAGAATTTGTAACAATAGAGTGACGTCACTGACCCGACATATATAGGACTCCGCGCCATCCCCGATACGACAGAAGTCGTCACCGGCGTAGACCTCTCCAGGGAGAGAAACCAGAAATGGTTGAATTTCTTTGTTATCCAGGGTAGCTTCCCTTGTTATCAAACAGTTCGTGTCGTTTCTACACACCAACATAACAAAATGTGAATTGTTAAAACACAAAATGTGAATTATCAACATAGTTTCTTCCAGGCATCTCTTCGGACCCCCCCCCCCGAAGAAGGTCTCCCCCCCCCCCCGAACGAAATTGAATTTATATAGAAAATATATACTTTTAACAGTGTCCACTCCCCCCCCCCCCCGGAAATTTCAAGTGTCCCCCTGAGAGAAAAGTCTGGAAGAAAAACTGATTACTACAACAGATAAACAACAGTAATTCTTTTAAACGAAATCAAAAAAATTAAATTACAAAAAAAAACAACCAAAAACAAATAGAATTTTTAAAACAAAAACAATAAATCATAAATTCAAGTATCATAATAATTTTTATATAGCAATCGTCATTTATCATTTGTTATATATCAATAATTATATAACACGACTTCTGATCACCACTCCGCTTTTAAAAACAATGTCTGTTCAAGTCTAAACAACTCTCACCTACCTGTCCAAACCTTCGATGAAAACCTTGAAGTAGTCGATATGCAACAAGAACTGTACTTACCTGTCCAAACCTTCGATGAACACCTTGAAGTAGTCGATATGCAACAAGAACTGTACTTACCTGTCCAAACCTTCGATGAACACCTTGAAGTAGTCGACATGCAACAAGAACTGCACCTACCTGTCCAAACCTTCAATGAACACCTTGAAGTAGTCGATAGAACAAGGTGAAAACAGCCAGGGGTTCTGAGCTTTCCTGACAGTGGGGAACTGGAACCGTGACGTCATGATGTAACGGTCAAACGAGAGGCAGGTGTTGCCGTCCATATCGTGTCTGGCACCAAGGCTGTGTGGGGGAGTGTGTGTGGCGGTGTGTGTGAGGGAGTGTGTGAGTGTGTGTGAGGCGGTGTGTGTGTGAGAGTGTGTGGCGGTGTGTGTGAGGGAGTGTGTGAGTGTGTGTGTGGCGGTGTGTGTGTGAGTGTGTGTGGCGGTGTGTGAGTGTGAGTGTGTGTGGCGGTGTGTGTGAGGGTGTGGGTGGGAGTGTGTGTGGCGGTGTGTGTGAGGGTGTGGGTGGGAGTGTGTGTGGCGGTGTGTGTGAGTGTGTGTATGGCGGTGGGTGTGTGAGAGTGTGTGGCGGTGTGTGTGAGTGTGGGTATGGGTGTGGGTAGAAGGACAAGATAGACACGTTATAAATCATGAATATAATGAATAAATGAAAGATTATCCAATAATAGGATCCAAATAAAAATGTCTGTCTAACACCACGGACCAACAAGTCTCTCACGACTCTGGTCGCTACAAGTGGACGCTTGCAAATGGGGAGCCGCTCTGTTGACCAGCAAATAGAACCCTAAACAGTCTTGTCACAGCACCCCACCCCTACCCCCACTGCCCTGTTACCCCCCCCCCCCCGCCCCGACCCCCACTTACCTGCCCCCCACGCCCCAACCCCCACTTACCTGTGACCCCCGCCCCTACCCCCTCACTTACCTGTGGCCCAGCTCATGGGCAGCAATGGCCACGTCCCTGAACTCAAAATATTCCTCGACGATAGAGAAGTAGTAGTCAGGATTACATATGGCGCCTAGGTAGGCCAAACCTGGGGAATGTATGTATGTCAGGATTGTGTCTATGTGTCAGGAATGTGTCTAATGTATCAGGATTGTGTCAATTTTTTTCAGGATTGTTCTTGTGTGTCAGGATTGCCTAGTATGTAAGGATTGTGTCAAATGTGTCAGGATTGTGTAGTGTTTCTTCCAGACTTTTTTCTCCGGGGGGGGGGGGGGCACTTGAAATTTTCGGGGGGGGGGGGGGGCGGACACTGTTAAAAGTATATATTTTCTACATAAATTATATAAATTTCATTTCGTTCGGGGGGCGGTAAAATTTTTTCGGGGGAAAGCCCCCCCCCCCCTAAGAGATGCCTGAAACTCTGATTGTGTATGTATACTGTAGTACAGGGGTCTCCAAACTTTTCAGTCCGAGGGCCGCATTAACTATCCAATTTCAGTTCGGGGGCCCGTTTCTTCCAGGCATGTCTTTGATTTTTCTGAGCAAAGTTCCTCAGCCATCACCAACAAACGTTTTTTTTCCGTGGACAAAAAGATCTCCGCGGGCCGGATGAGAGGACATCGCGGGCCGCACCCGGCCCGCGGGCCGCACCCGGCCCGCGGGCCGTAGTTTGGAGACCCCTGCTGTAGTATATAGTGATGACCTGTTTTCAGTAGCGTGGTAAAGAGACGGTCGAACCACTTCTGATCTCTTCTCCCCCCTCCTCGTCTCCTTTCCGTGTCCGTACCACCATAGCCACACCCCAGTACACTAAGCCCCTCCCCCCAAGAACAATGATAAGAGCGCAGCATAAATTTTGTAACCACTGCCCTGAGAAGCAAATTGTACAAGATGGCCTATGTGTTACAAAATCACTGCGCGGCTGTAGCACCACTGGCTGCTGCTGTAGGTACGTAACTTTTGGTGCAAGATGGTGCTGACACAAACATTAGACTGACAGCACGTAGAGTGTCTGGTGTCACTGGATGACAGCTGGTCTGTGTAGACGGTTGTCACGTGACCGTACCCACCTGCGTTAGAGACCGATCCTCCGTAGGTCAAATTGTGTCTGAGGAAAGTTAAAAGAGGTTTTGGTTTTTATGTTGGGGGAGAGGGAGGGGGAGGGGGTTATTGTGGGGGTCATTGAGTAATCGTGGGTGGAGTGACAGGGAGTAATCGTATAGCGTGGCAGTGTGTGTGGCATTGTGTGTGTGGGTGGCAGACATGAGTGGGTGTGGGTGTGGTAAGGCGTGTGGGTTTTTGTGGCAATGTGAGTGTGTGTGTGTAGGAGTGTGTGTGACTCTGCTGGTGTGTAGCTGTGTGTGTGTTTGTGTATGTGTGTGGCGGTGTGTGTGTGTGTGTGTGTGTAGCCATGACTGATTGTTTTTACCCAGTAAACAACATCACGTGATCGCTAGGGGGCAGGTTGACCCCTTGACGCTCAGCCCACGTGCGGAAGGCCTCCAAAGCCGCAGACGACTCGACTACGTCACGTTGGGAGGAGGGCGGCGTCTGCAAGTTCTTCCAGTAGTCCAGGTCTGGCTTCTGCTGGGGAGATACGGGCGTCACGTGACACACAACATACAGACACAGCACATAGCGATGACATCACAGAACACCCGTAACACACAACACACAACACATAGCGATGACATCACAGAACACACTGGTGTCTGGTTAACTGGTGTCTGGTCAACTGGTGTCTGGTCAACTGGTGTCTGGTCAACTGGTGTCTGGTCAACTGGTGTCTGGTCAACTGGTGTCTGGGCAACTGGTGTCTGGTCAACTGTTGTCTGGTCAACTGGTGTCTGGTGTCTGGTCAACTGGTGTCTGGTCAAGTGGTGTCTGGTCAACTGGTGTCTGGTCAATTGGTGTCTGGTCAACTGTTGTCTGGTCAACTGGTGTCTGGTGTCTGGTCAACTGGTGTCTGGTCAACTGGTGTCTGGTCAACTGGTGTCTGGTCAATTGGTGTCTGGTCAACTGTTGTCTGGTCAACTGGTGTCTGGGTGTCTAGTCAATTGGTGTCTGGTCAACTGGTGTCTGGTCAACTGGTGTCTGGTCAACTGGTGTCTGGTCAACTGGTGTCTGGTCAACTGGTGTCTGGTCAACTGTTGTCTGGTCAACTGGTGTCTGGTGTCTGGTCAACTGGTGTCTGGTCAACTGGTGTCTGGTCAACTGGTGTCTGGTCAACTGGTGTCTGGTCAACTGGTGTCTGGTCAACTGGTGTCTGGTCAACTGGTGTCTGGTCAACTGGTGTCAGGACTGGTGTCTGGTCAACTGGTGTCTGGTCAACTGCTGCCACTCACATCAAAGACAATAATCCCAGCCCATGTGACGTCAATGTTGAAGTCTGCGACTCTTTGAATGCTGCTGTACCTCAGGTCAATCTGACAAAAAGCAAACAACACCTGCTTATTACGTCACTCACAACACCTGCTTATGACGTCACTCACAACACCTGCTTATGACGTCACTCATCAGAAATACCTGTTTCAACACAATCATCCAGTGAAGCTATTTTATCAAGGAGAAAACATCAGGTATTGACACTTTTTATTGGACAAAGGGAATGTAACTAGGGAATGAAGATTAAGAACAGGGGATGGTGGTCAAATGATTAAGACCACTGATTCCATGGGACTGTGTCCAGGAACGACAACAAGGGAAAGTAGACCATGGAAGGAACTGATCAAAACAGATATCGACTTAAACAAGGGAAAGTAGACCACGGGAATGAAACAAAAGTAACCGAAACAAAACCAAAGGACTGTCTTGAAACTGAGACCAGGGGACTGAGACCACGTGACTTACCCCGTTGAGGACGAACGAGTAGAACTGCTTGATCCGCCTCATGGTTTCCTGTCGTCTGCTGACAGAATCCGTGCCAGACACGCCGCTCAACCACCTGACGACACAACACGGCTAACTAAGTTTAAGGACACACGTCATACGTCACAACACGGCTAACTAGGTTTGACGACACACGTCATACGTCACAACACGGCTAACTAGGTTTGACGACACACGTCATACGTCATAACACGGCTAACTAGGTTTGACGACACACGTCATACGTCACAACACGGCTAACTAGGTTTCACGTCATACGTCATACGTCACAACACGGCTAACTAGGTTTGACGACACACGTCATACGTCACAACACGGCTAACTAGGTTTGACGACACACGTCATACGTCACAACACGGCTAACTAGGTTTGACGACACACGTCATACGTCACAACACGGCTAACTAGGTTTGACGACACACGTCATACGTCATAACACGGCTAACTAGGTTTCACGTCATACGTCATACGTCACAACACGGCTAACTAGGTTTGACGACACACGTCATACGTCACAACACGGCTAACTAGGTTTGACGACACACGTCATACGTCACAACACGGCTAACTAGGTTTGACGACACACGTTATACGTCACAACACGGCTAACTAGGTTTGACGACACACGTCATACGTCATACGTCACAACACGGCTAACTAGGTTTGACGACACACGTCATACGTCACAACACGGCTAACTAGGTTTGACGACACACGTTATACGTCACAACACGGCTAACTAGGTTTGACGACATACGTCACAACACGGCTAACTAGGTTTGACGACACACGTCATACGTCACAACACGGCTAACTAGGTTTGACGACACACGTCATACGTCACAACACGGCTAACTAGGTTTGACGACACACGTCATACGTCACAACACGGCTAACTAGGTTTGACGACACACGTTATACGTCACAACACGACTAACTAGGTTTGACGACATACGTCACAACACGGCTAACTAGGTTTGACGACACACGTCATACGTCACAACACGGCTAACTAGGTTTGACGACACACGTCATACGTCACAACACGGCTAACTAGGTTTGACTTCAATTGTCTCGTGTTGATTAGAATATACCAGGGTTGGCCAACATTTGCTAGCACGAAGGTTTACCTGGGCTGACGTGACAACAACTGACATGACAACAACTGACCTGACAACGACTGACATGACAACAACTGACCTGACAACGACTGACGTGACAACAACTGACGTGACAACAACTGACGTGACAACGACTGCCGTGACAACGACTGACGTGACAACGACTGACGTGACAACGACTGACGTGACAACGACTGACGTGACAACGACTGACGTGACAACGATTGACGTGACAACAACTGACGTGACAACGACTGACGTGACAACGACTGACGTGACAACGACTGATGTGACAACGACTGACCTGACAACGACACACGTGACACAGACTGACGTGACACCGACTGACGTGACACTGACTGACGTGACAGCAACTGCCGTGACAACGACGGACGTGACAACGACTGACGTGACAACGACTGACGTGACAACGACTGACGTGACACCGACTGACGCGACAAGGACTGACGTGACAACGACTAACGTGACAACGACTGAAGTGACAACGACTGACTTGACAACGATTCACGTGACAACGACTGACGTGACAACGACTGACGTGACAATGACTGACGTGACAACGACTGACGTGACAACGACTGACGTGACAACGACTGACTAGAGCATGGCAACGACTGACGTGACAACGACTGACGTGACAGCGACTGACGTGACAACGACTGACGTGACAACGACTGACGTGACAACGACTGACGTGACGACTGACGTGACAACGACTGACGTGACAACGACTGCCGTGACAACGACTGACGTGACAACGACTGACGTGACAACGACTGACGTGACACCGACTGACGTGACAACGACTGACGTGCTCACCTTTCGTAGACTCCAAAGTCGATGACCAGAAGCAGCTCGACCACGTAGTTTTTGACGGCACGTCTGCGCCTGCTCGCCGTCTGTGTGACCACTTGACCGGAAGTTGTCTCGCCATGACCGGAAGTTGTCTTGCCATGACCAGAAGCCGCCTCGCCATGACCGGATGTTGTCTCGCTATGACCGGATGTTGTTACGCCATGACCGGATGTTGTCTCGCCATGACCGGAAGTTGTCTCGTTTTGACCGGAAGTTGTCTTTCTATGACCGGATGCTGTTACGCCATGACCGGAAGTTGTCTCACGACTAACATACAAGCTCATGCCCACTCCTGACGAATCTGATTTCCCGACACTGAAGATGCGACTGGACCCATACCGTGACGCTTCCAGGGCGGGGATGGTTGGTGAGGACGAGACGTGTTGTGTTTGGTGACTCGTGGTGTACACATCTAACCGTGGATTGGCAAAGTCTACATATTAGTGTCTTAAAGACGTACACACACGTCTTGAGGTCTTGGACTGCTAGTCTTAAAACTTTCACTTAAAACGGACACAATATTTATAGTAGTGTAACTCACGTTTGACGTGATTTAGCGCTCCACATAGGCCTGCATCAGACTGTTATAGGGCTGGTAAGTAGGTCAATAAACAGTTCTATGGCTTATGCAGGTTTTATTGAGCCGTAGAACTGATTGGTGACCTACTTACCAGCCGTATAACCCACTGTTTAAAAAGTGACCAAACTCCACCCCCACCCCCCCCCACACTCCCCCCACACACCCCCCCCCCACACCCCCACCGCTATAATTGACCAGACTGACCTGTGCTGAAGACTACGTCCCCTTGCATGTTGACGTCATAGGTCAGTCTATAAATAGTGTGGTCGACGCTGTCGTTGACCTGACCTCTGATTGGCTGGATGGAGTATTCTTCCCCGTCGTGGAAGTAACTTCCGGTCTGGGGGTGGTGGAGGGGTTAATACAAAGTTTATATCTGGTGGTGGTGGAGGGGTTAATACAAAGTTTATATCTGGTGGTGGTGGAGGGGTTAATACAAAGTTTATATCTGGTGGTGGAGGAGGGGTTAATACAAAGTTTATGTCTGGTGGTGGTGGAGGGGTTAATACAAAGTTTATGTCTGGTGGTGGAGGGGTTAATACAAAGTTTATGTCTGGTGGTGGAGGGGTTAATACAAAGTTTAAGTCTGGTGGTGGAGGGGTTAATACAAAGTTTATGTCTGGTGGTGAAGGGGTTAATACAAAGTTTATGTCTGGTGGTGGAGGGGTTAATACAAAGTTTACGTCTGGTGGTGAAGGGGTTAATACAAAGTTTATGTCTGGTGGAGGGGTTAATACAAAGTTTATGTCTGGTGGTGGTGGAGGGGTTAATACAAAGTTTATGTCTGGTGGTGGAGGGGTTAATACAAAGTTAATGTCTGGTGGTGAAGGGGTTAATACAAAGTTTATGTCTGGTGGTGAAGGGGTTAATACAAAGTTTATGTCTGGTGGTGGAGGGGTTAATACAAAGTTTATGTCTGGTGGTGGAGGGGTTAATACAAAGTTTATGTCTGGTGGTGGAGGGGTTAATACAAAGTTTATGTCTGGTGGTGAAGGGGTTAATACAAAGTTTATGTCTGGTGGTGGAGGGGTTAATACAAAGTTTATGTCTGGTGGTGAAGGGGTTAATACAAAGTTTATGTCTGGTGGTGAAGGGGTTAATACAAAGTTTATGTCTGGTTTCTTTACATTATCTACCATTGTTTTATATGCTACTAGCATACCCTAAACTACTATATTCTACTAGCATCCCTAAGCTATCATACGCTTCCTAGTGCTACCATTTGCAACCAGCATACATTGAGCTACCATTTGCTACTAGCATACCTTAAGCTGCCATTTGCTACTAGCATACCTTAAGCTACCATTTGCTACCAGCATACCTTAAGCTACCATTTGATACCAGCATACCTTAATCTACCATTTTCTATCAGCATACCTTAAGCTGCCATTTGCTACTAGCATACTCACCACTTGGTATCGGCTGCTGTGCGGTAGTGACGTCACCATGACGGCTGCACCCGTATCTCTGTCCTGGTAATAAGCGTAGGGGTTCTGGGAAGATAAGGATATGAATTCTGGGAAGATAAGGATATGAATTCTGGGAAGATAAGGATATGAATTCTGGGAAGATAAGGATATGAATTCTGGGAAGATAAGGATATGAATTCTGGGAAGATAAGGATATGAATTCTGGGAAGATAAGGATATGAATTCTGGGAAGATAAGGATATGAATTCTGGGAAGATAAGGATATGAATTCTGGGAAGATAAGGATATGAATTCTGGGAAGATAAGGATATGAATTCTGGGAAGATAAGTTTTGGGATCCTGGGAATATAATCATAAGGATTCTGGGAAAATAGTTCTAAAAATTCTGAGAAAATAAGTATAAATGGAAGATATACGGCTAAAGGGAAAACTGGAAAATAAAAGTAGGGACTCATCAATGGGAATAGACGTATAAGTGTTGTTGAATAAAAGGAAAAATAAGCCGTTGGCTGTTTAACATATATCTTATAAACACTGTATATATTTATTAATTTACCCGTTATGTGTGTGCGTGTGTGTGTGTAATTGTGTATGTGTGTATGTGTGTCCCACACCTAGCCCACACCACCACACATCAATTGTCACCTTCGCGTGGTCCTTCTTCTCCCGCACTATTTTCCCATCTCGCACTACATACACCGGCGGTGACGAGTCGACGTACGTATTCTTGCGCAGCGAGAGTTTGACGTCACTCGCGCCGACGCTGAAGCTGAAGGTCAAGGCCGAGGGGAGGTCACTCGCAGTTATAGCCCGTTTTGTCCTTCGATCTGTCACGTGAAGACAGTTGATGACAGTTTGGCCTGGTACATCAAAAACAAAAACTACTCAGCTTGAAGCAAGATGGTACTCAGCAGTAATTGAACAATAAGTCAATAACAATTAGGACTTAACCAGAGGCGTAGCGAGGGTGGCGGGGGGGGGGGGGGGGTGCGGACCGCAACGGGTGACACCATTTAGGGGGTGACACCAAGGCAAAAAATAGCAAAATATATAAATATGTTGTGTTCATATATAAGTATAATAATAAAGTTCTCTTTCTATATACATTTTTGAGCGATTTCCGGTTACCAGAACTAGAGTAATTACCACTTTCTTAAAACCAATAACTTGAGTACAGTTTTAAATTAGGTGAGTGATTAACATATAAGTATAATAGTGTATGCGCTGTTTCCTAATCAAATCCTGAACGCTTTCCGTTCGTCGGAATTGGTACTTTACTCTATTTCTGGCTTCTAAAATACCGATAATATGTATCTTTTTTCGTTTACCGTGTACGGAAATAAGCAGCACCGAACCATACTATATTTACTATTAATATAAACATAATCTCGGCTCTTTCTTAATAATAATGTCTCGAGAGAGCTGAATCAGAGCTCCAAGCCGACGATTACTTATATCAGTAGTAAATTAAATCTTTGTTTTATTTAGATGTTCCATTGAAATTCCAATGTTAATCATTCACAGTTGAAATAGTACTCACCAGGAATAGACCTATACACACTAGAGTAGTTGTAACTCACGATACATAAGTTTACTCACATACCATGACTAAGTTCAAAATCGCACAATTTGTTCGCACAAGGTGTATGTCCCCACCCATGTAAAACACTACACGTTTTTGCAGACATTACCTACATACACCGCACCAGGTCCACGGATCGAATCCCACGGAGAATCAGACGACGAGCAGGTTCCTACAAACAGACAAACGACACAAAACGGCAGCAGCGCCACCATTTTGAACCGCTTGATGACGTCAAGTCGAAATTTTACAAATCGACGTCCAGTTAAAGTAGTTATGTTTTTTGTATTTGTTTAAAATTGGGATTCCTTTATTGAGGTAAGTAACCAGAATTATATGCCTTGTACAACACAATCAAGTTGCATTTTAAAAAATAAAAATAAAAATGAAATTCCAAGCGTCAAACTTGAGAAGACCAAAGTCAAATGAAGTTTGCTAAGAAATATCTAGATCCAAATACACGTGAATTCAAACATTATGAGCGAGCTGATGGCACTGTTATACAAGGGTTAACTAGCACTAAACACCGAGGTGATGGCACTGTTATACAAAGGTTAACCAGCACTAAAGACCGAGGTGATGGCACTGTTATACAAGGGCTAACCAGCGCTAGAGACTAGCGAGAGACTGATGTAGACAAGGCTGTAGGTGGTTGATGACGCAGCTTGTTGCTCCATGTGGCCTCCGTCTTGATGTCCTGTTAGCTGTCAGTCACCCCAGCCTCGGGTAAACAGAGCTCCCTGTGACGTTTCGTGAGGGGGGGGGGGGGGGCAAACACAAGCGTCATAGATACGACTGCGGAGGGGGTCTTGTAAAATAAAAGTTTTAAAGGAGGGGGTCTCAAGAGAGGGGGCTTTAAATAAGGGTATAAAGTGAGGGTCCTTTAGGGGTCATCCATAAATGACGTCACGCTTTTTTGGACGATTTTTACCTCCCCCTCCCCTCCGTCACACATCGTCACAAAAAGCCAGACCTCCCCCCTAAAATGACGTCACACCTCAGCCTACAGCCCCCCCCCCCCCCCGTCAAAATTGCAGTTGAATTTTTCTTAAAACATCGATATTTTTTCCAAAATCTTGTCTGAACTCTGTCAACATAGAGTGTTTTAATCAATTTCTATTACAATTTATTAAAACAGTAATCTAAAACGTGAAATAACGGCTAAAAGTCATTTTCCAACATTATTTTTTGTTAATGGAAAAATATGACGTCCCACCATCTTAACCCCCCCCCCTTCCCCCATCACATGCCGTCACAAAATTACGGCAACCCCCCCTCTCCCCTACGAGTGTGACGTCATTTATGGACGACCCCTTTAAGGGAGTCTTTATGGGATGGTCTTTTAATATGTGTCCTAAATAGAAAGCAAACCTACGGGCTCGGTCGACTCGGTACAGCTCATGGTTGCTAAACTGAGAAGTCCCGAGTTTGAACCCTTCCCCCCCCCCTTGGGTTTTTGTTTTTTGTTATTTTCAATGCATGTAAAAGCATATTATTTTTAAAACATTTTTTTTTGTGTTGTTGTTTTATTTTCCACTTTATAATAATTCGTGACAAGACAAAAATAAACCGGGAGTGATCTCCCCTTTCTCGAATATTCTAATATAACACTACGTGGGATGGCAACTCGGAATATAGACATGATTTTTGTTTACTTAAACTTTTAAAAGTAGAATAGAATCTAGATCTAGTAGAAAAAAGAATTGCGCACCAAGCGAACGTCAAAACAAAATGTGCATAATAGTGCGCAATATTATTAGTACTTTATAAATTTACACGCGTTTTTTGAGAAATCGGAAATAGCGTAAATTAGTACTTCCAGTCAACGGAAATTACTCAAAATTTGACAGAAGGTAGAGAACTAGATCTTTTACTTACAAGTGAAATTTCATTTATCTATCTGAAATAGTGCTCAAGTTATAGGCTTTTGAAAAATTCAAAATAGAAAAATGTACCACTTCCGGTTATCGGAAATCGCTCAAAAGTTGATACAAATCTACGATTCCGATAAAATACTTATAAATGAAATTTCATCAACCTAGCTGTAACGGTACTCAAGTTATCGTGTTTACACACAGACAGACAGACAGACACACACACACACACAGACATACGGACAAGATTGCAAAATTATGTTTTTGCACGATTACAATACTTTCTCTATACTTCGTATATACGAGAAAGTAAAAAACCAGCCTAGAATAAATTGCGTATCTGAATATAGTAATTTCTTAATTAAATTGTATTAACGAGTAAAATGTCTAATTGGTATTAAATACAAATTCTTACATCGTTATCGGAGACGAATGTATCCAGAGTTTCTTCCAGGCATCTCTTCAGGCGGGGGGGGGGGGGGGGGGGGGCTCTGCCCCCCTCCCCGAAGAAAATCTACCGCCCCCCCCCCCCCCCGAACGAGATGGATTTTATTTAGTAAACATACACTTTTACTAGTGTTCGCCCCCCCCCCCCCCCGGAGAAAAAAGTCTGGAAGAAACACTGAATGTATCTGGAAAGTTTAAACGAAGAGTGTTTACATATGCCCTAAAGCCCACAAACGAGCAAACAAACAAACAAAAAACACGAACAAACTTTGTGAACTAAATAAAAGTTTATCGCCACGTTGTACGAATTTGTACACATGAACACATTTCTCTTCAAGGAAAAATACGAATTTTATTAATGGTTTGTACTATTTTAACATTTTTTTCTAAATTTTATCACAAGGTCTGTTTTTTTTTCTGCTTTCCATTAAAATTTTCAACTTCTCAAATATTAGTAAAGGTATCCAATCGGTACTAAAGTGACCCACGCTTTTCTTTATAGTAATTTAAATAGTGGTCTATAATTTATTTTCTACTTTTTGGTGCATTATTACATAAAAGCTTGTTATTAAAACGTTTTTTATGAATTTTTTATCAACAAGTATTTGGGGACTTTGCAATGGTGTGCTCATATTAATGTATCAGTTTAATTTATTTTTTATTTGCTACATGTATATGCTATTTAAACAGTTTTTACCTATGAAGCTTTAGATTTGTGTCTGGTTATGCCACATAATATACCCAACCACCATAATATATTGCTAACCAAGATACACCAACATAACCATCTACCAACCAACATATTGATGCATATTTATTTTTATAAATATATTCTGAACTTGTCAACCTACATTTTAAAAACAAAATGTATGTATAATCTTGAAATTTAAAGGGAATACAGTTGAAATATTTCACCCTTCAAAAAATAAAATAAAAAAATAAATCAATTTAAATAAAATTCAAAAACTTTCATCAATATTTGATCAATTAAATAGGCCTATGCTTTTAAAACCTCCGTCCAAATTAGAGTTGATGAATGGTGGAATAAAACATATGTCAAAATTTAATCAATCAAATATTTGGTGTTAATATCTCCATCCAATTTAGAGTTCATGTAAGTTTAGCTTGTGCAGAAACCACAAGCAGAGAGGTGGGATAAAACTTATGTCAAAATTTAATCAATCAAATATTTGTGTTAATATCTCCGTCCAAATTAGAGTTCATGTAAGTTTAGCTTGTGCAGAAACCAGAGAGATGGGAGACAACTTTGAGCAGGGTCATTTTTTTTGTGTTCCTTGGAAACATTTTGATCAGTGTTAAAGTTTGAAAGTAGAGAACTACAATCTTTAAATAATTTATTCAACATAAATGTCAATGTAATGTTTTTTCTCAACACTGCATAGTCTTCTTCTTCTTCTTCGTTCTTAATTATTAGTGTTGAAGGGGATAATAACTTTTAAAACTAAATTTTGTAACAGTAAACAGAGATACCAAGTATAATTTTAATTGAATCAATGGTAGGTCTACTCAATTAGTTCATGTTGTGATCCCATGTTGTTTTAATTTGAATTGAATCAATGGTAGGCCTACGTACTCAGCTCATGTTGTCATCCCATGTTGTTTTCATGAAATTTAATTCTTGGGAACTGCCCTGGACAAAAAAAATTAAATAAAACAAGCTTTTATTTAACTTGCTTCCTCTGTCTTGCTTGGTCCGTCATTGATCAAAACTGCAGAGCAAAATTTTGATTTTACTTCTAACTGGTAAAAAGGTAGCAGGTTAGGCCAATATGAAGCTAAATGAGCACACAAGTCACAG